>NC_056733.1:375922092-375952092 GCF_019279795.1 Protopterus annectens
TTTGGTAGGCACGTGTTCCGCTATATGTCTTCGACTTCTCTGCATAGCTAATCATCGAGCGCGGTGGTTCGACAACCCGACTTGTCCACATGTGTACAGTTATGTGCACCGTGTCGTATGCAAACCTATATGGTTTCGACGGGTACATACCACATGCGGGATGTACACATTCTGCAGACACATTCACATGCAGCCATTTCCATATCTGTACCTGAGGTGGGTTGGTGACATGTGGGTACGATTTGCCCGCGTGGCACTGCCTAACACAAACATCTTACCACATTTCAGGTATGCACATTGTGTGTAGGTGTATAGCTGCACACAGATGCTAGCAGGTTTGGGTGCACAGGTGTACATGGGTGGGACTTACATGCTACAATGAGGCTATTGTGTATTACATCTGAATGCATGGGTTCTGCTTCTGGATATTACACTTCAACATATGCCATCCAGTATATGCGACAGAGACGTTGCTGGGTGTGGGATATGCTGCCATGCACATGTTTGCCTGTGTTTAAGGTATCTTGGTTCCTTCCTGTTGTTATGTCAACACAGCTACCTGGCTATGTACTGTCACTGCTGCTTGTGACCATTTTGGTTGGCACCTTTTCCAATGACCATAGTGGGACATGTTTTGTGGGAACATCGGATTTTGCAAGACAACACATACCCACAGTAAGTGGAGTTGACAGGACTTTACTTGTTTGCCATAATATACGCTTATTCTGTTAGCATTTGGGTTCCTTATTCAGTTTCTTATGCCATGTATGTGTTTCATATACAATTATATGTTTTATGCTACTATTACATGTATATTGCGGGAATATTTTTGGCATGGAATCTCAGGTCATTTTCCATTTTTTCGATTTTGGCAGGGACACAACTGTCCAATGAGGGACTGTCCATGGCACATTGGGACAGCTGGTAACCCTGCTGACCATGCCCATGTTGCTACTGGGGTTGCCACCTTTTCCAGTTGCCAAGGTGGGATATTTCCGGGACTCACATCTGAGTTTACACACCGACACATACACACGGTCACTATATAGCATAGAACTTCACTTGTTTGCCTAAATACAAGCTTATTGTTGTGGCAGTTTGGTTGCTTATTCTGTTTCTTGTGTCATTTAGGTATTTCAGTTACAGAAATAACCAATTCATGCTACCATTACATTAAATACGGGATATCATTATGTCCTACACTCTTAGCACATTTGCCATTTTTAATATTTTTTTTCGGGACACAACTGGCCATAGAGGGACTGCCCCTCGCAAAGTGGGACAGGTGGTGACCTTAGCCGCTACTCCTATGTCGGTGTGGCACGCTGACATGCTGCTGTACACCTTCTCTGAGTATAACCAGTGACGGTGCATTGCGGGACACACGCGGTCTCATGCGTATCCTTTGCTCCTTGGACGGGTACACTTAAGCCTTCGTGGGTTGTATTTGCTTATCCGTTTAGTTGGGACGGGTACTATGTTGCATACTCTACGTGCGTTTCATTCTGCACGGGCCCTGGCTGCTGCCACTACTATTATGGGCGGACCGTGGCAGTCAGCACATTAGGTTGCTCACCGCATGCCGGCTTAGCCACGCCTCCGGACGCATCCTACTTGGGCTCGCCACGCATTACTACGCACATGTCTGTGATTGCGGTGCACTCTCATTAATATGCATATGGCGCTACTACGCCGGCTATTCACTGCACCGCCGGCGCAGCCCTTACGCCGGCCTTGCGCCGAGCTTCATGAATCCCGGGGATGATTTATGAAAAGTATTTTTTTCTTAAATAACATTATTGTATAATAGCAATAACCCATGCCTGGGTGTGGGTAATGCTGGATTTACCCACGGCTGGCTTTATTTGATCACTCAGGATTTGCCCTCATGACCAAGTCATGCCAACCAGAGATAAATCCATCATTAACCACACCCAGCAATGGTTATTGCTATAATATCACAGCAGTTTCTCCTCAGATTTCCCAGAATGTCAAGATTTTTGCCTAACATTTTATTTGTTCATTATAACGTTTGTTGTTTTATGCTGAATCATTGAAGATTACAATCACTAAATAATGACAGAACATGCATGTTAATGCAAAACCTATTATGAGCAATAGTTTAAAATATGTCCTTTATTTTGGTCTCACCTCCAACAATTATTTCTGACTTTTCCCAGAAATCTTGAGTAAAAAGTTTGCATCACACTCTAAAAGCATTATGGTATCTATATTGTTAAAGGTATATGAGCTAATAAACATGTTCACATATATAATCCCCAAAAATGTAAGACAAATGAAAAAAGGAGTTCAAAATGGTAACAGCAAAGTGATTTCAGTTAGTTCATGAGGAACTACAGTTGGTAATATTGAAGAGGAATCCCAACATGGACAATGTGTAACATAATGAAGTGGGCTAATGCAACTTTTTTCAAGAACTGTTGCCAAAGCCACAACTTAATGATAACTATTTTTCCTTGGTTGGAGGAAATAGTGATTGCTTAAGAATTTTGTTTGATAAAGAAAAGGTGTTGAAAGAGGCAGAAATATTGTCACTAAATATAGATGTAAGCAGTGAGACATTGGGAGAATTTAATAAACCCTACATGGACTTTTTTCCATGTAGGCATCATGGCATACTGCTTACATGAAAGCAAGCAGGTTTGCGATTCAGTAAACAGAACTAAGCAACACGCACACATGCTCCAACATGGAGGTATCTGTGGCATGCAAGTCACCTCATAAGCAGGTGGATTGCATGCAAATGAGGGAGGTAGAGCAATCTAGCAAGCAGATAGGCAGTCCTGCAGACTCCATGTTGGTGTCCATAGTGTACACAGAAAAATTCCATGTACAGGAATTTAAAAACACAACAGAGGCTGCAAAAGTGTTGTTTGATGGACAGAAATAGCATAGTAGACACAGATATGTGCAAATTTGTCCATTGTGTGTCCAAGACCGTAATGGAAATACTTAAAATTAATTTATTTTTTTTAATGATCTGTGTGTTTGCACAGTGCACCATAGTGAGCAAACATACTGTTATGAAAAACAAAATAAAAAAGATTGTAAAAAAAAATGTATTTGTATGTGACAGTAATATATTATAGGACCCTATCTACAATGGTGGAATGGTGTTCTTGCCAATGAGGCAGGGCCTGGAATTGTGTAGTTTTCAGGTTGTGTTCATGGATCCCTGTGCAAGTGAGGTGGGGTTACTGAATACTGTCCCCTGATCCCATCCGTGCAGGCACAGAACTGTGTTGGTGTCCAGAGAAGGGGTAGCTGACATCAAGAGGGGAGTGTGTCTGAGGACTTGTATGCTCATTGGAGCGCAGCAGCACCTGTTTGCGCAAGGCGCTGCTCTACTGACCGGGGGGTGTACACAGTCTGCTAGGCTTTGTTTACCTTCAGACCATGTGTTTCAGCATGTCTGCATGGTGTGCTGCCATGCTGAGCATGGCCTTTAATGGAGGTGTGTGCAGTGACTGCTGTGCATTGTTTACTTCCGTGGTGTGTATTTGCGTGGAGTGCCACAGTGCTGAGTGATAAAAGCTGTCCAAGAAAAAATGGCCGAGAAAGCCAATGGTATATTAATAATGTATGACCCCTGTTTCAATTAAACTAGGGCCATTAACAGTCTGTAACGATGTGCATGGCAGGTGGAAAGCATCATAGGTAGCTAATCACACAGGCTGCATATACAGCAGAGCACTATAAAGGTAGAATACACCCTACAATCAGATTTCATCCCTATACTCTGCACCAGTGGAGTGCAGACTTGGGATTTTTAACTGAAGGAATGCTAGCAGCTGCTGCAAGTCTGCAACATCTGTATGTGCTAAATGCTAAAGTCAGTGCTGCTGCTGCTGCAGATGACAATAGGCCTAGAATGAGAAGGAGAAGAGTGTTCAGGCCCAGGGTAATCTTCCAGGAGCAACATGAGCTGGAGATTGTAGAGCACTACAGGGTGGACAGGGGCATACTACAAGAATTCACTGAGCTTTGCCACCCTCAACTCAGACACAGAAGTGACAGAGGGGAACCCATCCCGGTGAAAACAAAGGTATGTGTAGCTCATAGGGTACTAGCTACAGGTACATTCCAAAGACCAAATGGGGATATGATGGGGATCTTGCAGATATCAGCATCCAGGGTACTCCAACAGTTCCTGGATGCCATGCTACCACATGCCTGTGAGCACATTTATTTTCCCCAAACCCCTGAGGAGAGGGCCGGCAGTATGCAACACTTCTACAGTGTAGCACACTACCCTGAAGTACTGGGTGCCATAGATTGCACTCATGTAAACATCAAGGTACCACTCAGTGAGGAGAGTAGAATCTGTGTCAATTATAATGGGTATCACACCATCAACTGCCAGGTCATGTGCAATGCCCAGGGCATTATCATGAATGTGTGTGCTGGCAGCCTTGGCAGTTATCACTACTTCCACATCTGGCACGCATCACACCTGTACCAGATGTTTTCTAGGGGGACATCCCACATGGTCATTTACTGGAGGATGCTGGCTACACACTGGAACTGTGGATGATGACACCCAGCAGAAATGCACACACAACCATGGAAGAATGCCATAATGAGGCACATGCACAAACAAGGAACATCAAAGAGTGTCTGTTTGGGCTGCAGAAGTCATGGTTCCGATCCCTCAATATATCTAGAGGAGCCCTGCGTACTCTCCAGTAACATGTGCACAGATGTTCACAGTATGTGCCATGCTACACAATATGATCCTGTGGAAACAGTTACAGCAGGATCAGCAAAGGGAAAAGATACACAGCCCCCTACCAGTGTGTAGGTCCACACAGCCACACCCACAGGGGGACTCAGAGGTGGAAACCCCTAAAGATGTCCCTGTAGCAGATGTAGGTGTGCCCAGCATGCTCTGGCCTCAGCTAAGAGACAATGCACAGCACATGCATTGACAATCTAGGGTTCCAGGCACTGACACCTTACTCCGACTCACATACATATTATAAAAATGATGCCAGGCAACTCACACAACCTGTACCTAACCATGTATTGGGTATGTACCAGATACATCAGACAGAGTCAGCCCTGACCAACAGTTCTGTCAACTGCTGCATTTGCAAGTTCAGTCAGTCACCTATAAACCACTTGTAAGGAATACTATAATATGCTCACATATGTATGGACCTGCTGCATGTATACAAGGGAATATAGTGGGCTATTTGGAGAGATGTAAGATCTAAATGGGACTACAGATACCCAGTCAGATAGCATGTGTTCCATAATATTCAGTAGGCATCATGATTGGAATATTCACTACAGCAGTCATGGGGTATTTTAAACGGTGGGGACACATGATATTTTCTCTACTGTCTATGCCAGCAGATCATGTGCTATACGTCCCCCACCCCCAACACACTAGTGTTCCCATGCAACTGCTTTAACAGTAAGTCTGCAATGATATATCAGCAGACCAGCCAGTAACAGGGCTGTGACATAGAACCTGGAAACACGTTGTATGTCTCATGTAATGCAGGGATAACAATGTATTCTGTATGCTGCTTGATTGTGTGAGGAATGACACCTCTCTGGCTGGTGTGGTTTCCTGGGATAGGGACTTTAGCATGGGTGATGGTATTGGTTTAAATCTGGCAACATCCACATCTTTTGCATGTGAGGTACTTATATGGTGGTACTCCCAAAGACTGTCATACCCCTCAATTTGTGACTAATAGACAGCTGGACAAAGTCAGAGAGAATGGGGGGACAAAGAGCCAAAACTACAGACAGACATTACACATGCTCTGATGAACCTTGACTCTGTGTAGTATAACAACAGGTTGCAACAGAACAGAATAGCTGCAGGATGAAAAGACAGTTACTTAAATGAGTCAGTAGTTAGTACAAATCAGTGACTGCAGTATAAAATATTATACCGGAACACCTCATATGTATGAGGAATAGACCAGACATATGGGGTGAGCTGCTGGACATTCTGCAAAAACATGTACAGTGTGAGGTATATAGACTGTCACCTTGTGTGTGATGTTACATTATGTACCCCAGTCACATAGCTGGGGAATGGCTTGGACAATTTCAGAGAAGTCTACTGCAGAAACAGGTGCAGCAGCCAATGTGTTCAGCACACAAAACCCTGAACTGGAGTACAGGTAGCTGTAGCCTGGAGTCACCTTGTATTTACTGACAGTCCAACTGGGCATGCTCTGACACTATCACATATACATATGATACCGATATATATATATATATATATATATATATATATATATATATATATATATATATATATATATATATATATATATATATCTATATATATATATATATATATATATATGGGAGCACTTCATTTGTTTGAACTTTCAAATGTTCAAAACTCATATGGCCGACACCATATGAGCAAAGGTTTGAAAGGCCGACAAATGATAGTGGAGATCCCGCTACAGTGTAGGACTGGGGGATTCCCCTTTCTTGCACTGTAGTGCGATCTCAGAATGAGAATATTTAAGTCGCCGAGGGTGTGGGGGGTGCAGGGGGCTTGCCCCCCTGCATAATACAGTTTTACTGTGTTTATGGGTAGGTAAATGGTGCTATTTTAGGATGTCGGTCTTTCGGAATGTCGATCATATGGTGTCGGCCATATGAAAGTCGGCATTCTGAACTGTTGACATTCTGAAGTAGACCCATGTGTGTGTGTGTGTGTGTGTGTGTGTGTGTATATATATATATATATATATATATATATATATATATATATATATATATATATACATTGTGTAATATATATATATATATATATATATATATATATATATATATATATATATATATATATATATATATATATATATATATATATGTATAGCTATATAAATTACAGTGATGTATAGACTCTCCACATATATCTACCTAGCACATTTACATAATGTACACACACAGCAAGAGTTAAAAAGACATCCCTGTTCTACAGACACACAGATATATATACATATATAGATATATATGCATATATATATATATATATATATATATATATATATATATATATGTGTGTGTGTGTGTGTGTGTATGTAAGAATGTCCCCACATACCCTAAGAATGCTGAGGTTATCTGCACGTACACATAGGTTCATAGGTTCATACTAGGCTATCTGTCTGCCCTAGGGCATTTATAAGCCTAACCAGAGTGTGTATGGCTTTCACCACCCATTTTAAATTAATTTTGCTATGCCCTTTTTCGAGGTTAGTATACTGTGCCTCTGTCTAACAGTGACACAGATGTGATACCTGGGGTAAACCTACGATCTCCCATCCACTCATCAAGATTCCTCTTGAAGAGAGTCAGTGAGGGACTCTGCCTAACCTGGACTGGGATTTTATTCCAGAGTGAAGGGAGCCTCTGGGTTATGAATCTGTCCCTCCAGCATGTCCTATTTATTTCAGTGCTGAGGTTTAGGTCCCTCGAGCGCGTAGCTCGATGGGATTTGGATTTTCTGAGGTGCAGCATGTCCATTAATTCCGGGTTGGACATGGCTTAATACGTCAGGCACAGATCGCCTCTGAGCAGGCGGTATGCCACTGAGTAGAGCTGGAGTTTCTTTAACCGGGCAGCGTACGGCATCTGTTTGAGCCCCTTGATCCTCTTGGTGAGGTACTTTTGGGGTCTTTCCAGTTGCTGCAGGTGTCTGGTAAGGTACATCCCAAAATGGGCATTGTACTCAATTATGGGCCTGATGAGGGATGAGTAAAGAGGCACGATGACCTCCCCTGATCTAGATGTGAATCCCTTCATGATTAGGTGGGCTATATAAAATGTTTTTCTAACCACTTTGGCCACGAGGTTGTCAAATGAGAGATTGCTATCAACTTGGGTCCACAGGTCCCTAATTACTTCTTCTGTACTTAATGGATTACCACCAATGTGGTAATTTGTGGGCACTTTGTTTTTGCCAAAGGGGATGACTATACACTTTTTGGCGTTTAGCTTGAGGCCATGGCTCTGGCACCAGTTGTCTGTTTCTATGAGGCCCTTTTGGAGGATGCTTGTGTCAGCTGGAGAGTCTATTATGGCGCCCAGTTTGCAGTCATCTGTGAACTTGGTCAGCCACAGTCCTTCCATGTTGGCATGTACCTCCGAGAAATATATACCGAACAAGAGAGGTCCCAAGACTGAGCCTTGTGGGATGCCACTTGTAACTGGTTTGGAGTCTGACATGGCTCCTGCTATTCTAACCATGTGGGTTCTGTCCTTGAGCCGGTTTGCAACCCATCTAGTGACATAGGGGTTTATATTTAAGCTGGTGAGCTTATCTATAATGCCCAAGTGGGGTATTGTATCGAAGGCTTTTGCGAGGTCCAGGTAGGCTGTGTGGACCACCTTCCCCTTGTCAATGGCCTTGGTGACTGTTTCAAAGAAATCGACCAGGTTTAAGAGGCAAGATCTGCCCTTAACAAAGCCAAACTGGGTAGCATCCAGTGTCTGTAGGTCCCCAATATCTTTATTTATAAGGTCCATGATGATCCTTTCCATAGCTTTGCAGACCAAGCTAGTGAGACTTATGGGGCGATAGTTTCCAGGATCCGTTGAGGCACCACCTTTGTGGAGAGGGACCACTGTTGCTGTACGCCACTCTTTGGGTACATATCCTGTAGTAAGGCTGAGATTGAACAGTAGTTTTAGGTTTGGGTTTAGCTCTTCTTGGAGTTCATGTAGGACGCAGCCCGGGACACCGTCTGGTCCCATTGATGCTGTGTTTCTTGCTTTGGAGAGGGCAGCTCTTACCTGAGCATCTGAGATGTCAGGGGGGCAGCACTCTGCTGGGATAGATATTAGCCCTTTTGGTGGGGAGGGAGAAGTTTGTGCTGAACCTGTCAGCTAGGATGTTGGCAATGTCTGTGGGTTTGGTGTATTTTTTGTCATTTTGGACTAATTCTAAGCATATCTGGGAATTCCCACCCAGGTTCCTAACATAACTAAAGAAAGCCTTGTGATTATCCTTAGTGTCCTGTGCAATTTTTCTCTCGAAGCTGGCCTTAGACAATTTTATGAGTGCCCGTAGTTTTTTGCTAATACTGATCAGAGATGCCTTCCCTTTTTGGGATTTTGCTCTGTCATGTAGTAGCTTCCTCCTTCTATTGTATAGTTTGTTTATGGCTGGGGTCCACCAGACAGGACGTCTGCCTTTGGAGGATTGGGTCTTGGTTTTATTTGGGATTGCATGATCCATGCATTCCTGAAGGTGTTCATGGAATGTGTTTATAAAGGAGTTTGTGGTCTGGGCCGTATTATCCACAGGCCCGGGGGCTTTGAAGGATTCCACCTCGGTTTTGAGGAGTGTGAAATTTGCTTTAGAGAAGTTTTTCACTGTGGTTTTCTGGGCATGGGGTGGGGTCGGGATGTGAATATCCAGTGAGATTAGTTTATGGTCTGATCTTACCAGTGAGGGATACACTTCTGGACTGGAGCATAGAGTCCCCATGTTGGTGATGATCAGGTCCAGCATGCTTTCTCCTCTTGTGGGAGTGGTAACAAGTTGTTCCATAGCATTTGAGTTTATAAATTCTAGGAACCTTTGGGCTAGGGTGTTGGAGCTAGAGTAATGCTCCCAGTCTATGGTTGGGTAGTTGAAGTCACCCAAGATAATGGTGTTTGGAGAGATCTTCATATTTTCCAGTGTTCTCAGGAAGGCCGAGTGGAGTTCCTGGGTTTGGGACGGTGGTCTGTAGCAGGCTATAAACTGGAAGGCAGTTTTACCCACTGTTAGTTGCACATGGATAGTCTCTGATGCTTCTTGCTGTGCCACCAACCTGGAGGTGTGGGTATCTTTGACGAATATTGATACTCCCCCTCCTTTTGTGGTTCGGTCCAAAAAGCATGGTATGAGGTATAACCTGGTAGTGCTGGGGTGCTCTCGAGAGCCTTGAACCAGGTTTCAGTTACTGCACAGATATCGATGTTCTTCATGCTAAGGAGATTTTTGAGTATGTGCATCTTGAGGTTTAGACTTCTGGCGTTGAGTAGCATTACTCTTAGTTTCTTATCCCTTGTGATACCTATGGAGGTAGGTTTGTCTTTTGAGCCTTGCCTAAAAAAGGCACTATGGGGATAGCAAGAGCCTTTGCCAATATCCGAAAGCCCAGGGGTGACAGGTGCAAGCCGTCCCTAGTGAAGCATCGTGGCTTGTCGAGCATGTCATCCCAGGCTGACAGGCATTGGATCCCCTTTGAATGACACCAATACTTAAGCCAATTGTTGAAATTGATAATCTTGTCTTCATACTGTGGCATCATTCTTGGTGAGGGTAAGATGCTACTCAAGGTCAGGGTCATACCGGCCTGGGCTACATGCTCAGAGAGCTCCTCTATGTCTCTTTTCATGTAGTCCAGGGAGGTACGTCTCAGGTCATTCACACCATCATGGACAATGACTGAGTCATATTTGTACTTGCCTTGGAGTGACCTGAGTGCTTGTGTTATGTGGCGGATCCTAGCGCCTGACAGGCAGCTCACCGTGACCTTCTCCTTGTTCAGCCTGGTGAGCGGGACGTCAGTGTGCCTGATGATACAGTCACCTATTACAAGTGTATCAGGTGTGTTGTTTAGCCTTAAGGGCTGTGACTGTTCGGCACACTGTCTTTGTGAGCTATGTGTTGCACGTGTTTTGTTTTGGGGTAGCGGTTGCTTGGGTGTCTGCTTTGGAGGTCTCTGCTGCTTAGGCAGATTTTTATTTAGAGCCTCCAAGTATGTTTTTGTGTGTTTATGTGTTTGGTTTGCTGTCGTGGTAGGTCTATGTGAGACTGGAATTGTAGTGAGTGTGGTTTCCTTCTCCTCCTGACTGGTTACGCCAGTACTGAGTTGAGAGAGCTTAGCCTCCAGTTTGGCTATATGGTTGCATCTCTCACATGTGTTGGAATTTGTTGGGAGGAGGAGAGGGTTTTCTGTGTACATTAGGCAGTTGTAACATTGACTCAAGATTCCCAGGTTCACCAGCTGGACCAGAGAGGAGATTGACAACTGACCTTTGGACATGCTAGAATAGTATTGGGAATTCCTTTATAATTGAAAAAAAGGGCCATTGGGGAACAAGTTACTCAAGGGGAGTTTGTGAGGGTGTAGTGCTTTTAATTTTTTAGTGCTGACTTATATAATTGCTTTAGTGAGCAAGTGCTAGGCTTTAGCGTAGGAATAGGGTGTTTATTATGAGAACTAGATCAGTTCCAAAGCTCAAACCCAAATAAGCGGCGCTGCTCGATGCCGCGCTATGCACAAAATCACGCAAAGCCGCGCTACAGCGGGTTTTATACAGACGGACTTGAAAGAGCTAGAAATTGGCCCAAAACAGCCAACAGACTACCAGATTCCTGAACTGGAAACACTCCTCCAGGGACAGATAGGCTGCTCCAAGCTCCCCACTGCCACTGGTGAACAAAGAAGCCTCCCTCTATCCAAGAAAGGAAATGGCAACACAGAAACTTTCCAAAAGTCCAAAATACAGCAAAGCCTGTATTTGGACTACTCTAGGTCAGGAAAGACGGGAAACAAGGATAACTTTTTTTTTTTTTTTTTTTGCAACAAACAGCAGGAAATTGCAATAAATATGTAACACAGGCTAGCGCACTTGAGTGTGTAGCCTCAACAAATAAATGCAACAAACAGGACAAACTTTAAAAGTGCAGGTGCAAAAACAACTTTAGACAGTTTAAAACAGTTCAAGAAGCAGAAATATTTGCAGTTTAGCTAGATCGGACAGTCGCCCAGGTAGTAGCAGGAAAAAACACTTTTATCAGGTTAGCAGTCGCTCTTTTAGCCTCTCTGCTGCTAGCACCACTCTGCAGGACCACGAGGAGCTTGGCTGAGTAGTAACAAGCACAAAAACCTCGCCAAAGCGGGTTTTATACAGGGGGATTTGAAAGAGCTAGAAATTGGCCCAAAATGGCAAATAGACTACCAGATTCTTGTGCTGGGAACACTCCTCCAGGGATAGATAGGCTGCTCTAAGCTCCCCACTGCCACTGGTGAACAAAGAAGCCTCCCTTAATCCAAGAAAGGAAATGGCAACACAGGAACTTTCCAAAAGTCCAGAATACAGCAAAGCCTGTATTTGGACTACTCTAGGTTTGGAAAGACGGGAAACAAGAATAATGTATTTGTTTTTTTTTTGTTTTTTTTGCAACAAACAGCAGGAAAATGCAATAAATATTTAATACAGGCTAGCGCACTTGAGTGTGTAGCCTCAACAGGTAAATGCAACAAACAGGACAAACTTTAAAAGTGCAGGTGCAAAAACAAATTTAAACAGTTTAAAACAGTTCAAGAAGCAGAAATACTTGCAGTTTAGCTAGATCAGACAGTCGCCCAGATAGTAGCAGGAAAAAACACTTTTATCAGGTTTGCAGTCGTTCTTTTGGCCTCTCTGCTGCTAGCACAACTCTGCAGGACCAAAAGGAGCTTGGCTGAGTAGTAACAAGCCCAAAAACCTCGCCAAAGCGATCACAATAGTTGTCCAAAAAAAAACAGACCAAGGCCGCAACAGTACATAATCCACTCACCCATGGACCTCTGTGACTGCAGAATGTCACCTTGTAGACAGACACAGGTGAGCAGGTGTTGTAATGTACAATGATTTCAATGCATGCCTTGGACAGGCCGTATTGTCCCTGGCCACATGTTTGCCTATCTAACTGCAACCAGCCACATATGGCCATTCTGCTAACAGTATACACATAGCAAGAATGTTAACAGGTAACCCACTCCTAGGACACTAGATGCAATAACAATACCAAGAAATATGACTCTGCAGGCCACACATGCTGTCCAACACAAGGCTACTTTAAGTACTGCACATGTACTGTGACTGCAATCACATGTACAACAGATGTAACCTGTGGCACATGTGATAAGTACTGTGAGCTATAGTGCATGATAGTAGATAGGTAGGGCTTCTAATCTCACAGCAGCCATCTCTGTGTATGTGTAATTACATCCCTTTGCAGCACTATGGACATGTCCATATGGGCTATCTCTGTGTAGTGGTTATGCAATTTATGACCCTGTGACTACCTGCTGGCTTCTACACTGCCCTTCTCTACAAGGCCAGCTGATGTCATCCACCTTAAGAGGATTGGCATATAGTTTAATACCATATAAACTCCATGGCACATGTGATAAGTACTGCAAACTACAGTTTGTGATAGTAAATGTGTAGGGGTTCTAATCTCACAGCAGGCAACTGTGTGTGTGTAAAACTATATCTGCTTGCAGCACTATGGACATGCACATATGGGTTACCTCTGTGCAATGGTTGTGCATTTCATGACCCTGTGACTAGCTGCTGGCCATAAATTGCCTTCCCAACATAATCATAACTGGTGTCCGCAAACTGTCTGACCCGGACACAGGATATTTGTAGGTGTGTCAACTCCATCACCACACCTTCTAGATTTGTAAGTGCAGAAAACTGAGGTTACATGTAGCAAAGCTAGGAGACCATATCACAAAGTATGAATGCATGAGTATGCTGACTGCCCCCATTGTCTCTGATAGATTATTCTACACATCTGCACATAGGGAGCCATGCATGTATACTGCCATACCCTGCTTATGCCATATTTCTGCTGTGCTGCCATGCCATCCTGTGATGTTGTATTGCCCCCATGTGTTCATAGTTTATCCCCTTAAAGTCCTGGAATAGAGGCATACACAGTCTAACTTCATGCAACAAAGATACACAAAGTGTGATGTGTAGTCATGACATATGCCAGGATACAGTACCTGCTGTGGCCCACAACAAGTAGCATGGCAAAGCAATACTGCACTACATAAGTACATGTCAAGTAATATAGGACACCCTGTGCATCAGACACATAGCAGTATTTCCCTGCTTTGCTGTCACTGATAGCAGCAGTGGTGTGGCAGAGGTATCATCACATGCACAGGGTGTGGTGTGGGGGTGCCAGAGGCCTAGGCAGTGCCAAACAGGTGATCGCATGTGTGTGAGTCAGGAAGGTGCACAGGTTAGATGAGCCATGGAGAAGTGCCGTGTGTGTCTGTTGGTGACCTGCATGTGACAGTGGTGTTTGAGTGAGTGCATATACATAGTCAAGCCCAGTGCAAGCCCTACATGTGTGTTTGTTGTATAGCTGTGGACCATACATTGTAGAATGGACAGTTCACTGTCTCGAGGCATGAACACGGGAACTGGCTCTGTCATAAGTAGCACTGGCACCACCATGTCCAAGGTCAGATATGGTGCTAGTACCTGATGCTGACTGCTGTCTGCAGGGGCTGTGTCACCCACAGTGCCACCCAGGGCCAAGTGCTTATGGCCTACCACATCATGCTGTGGACAGCACAATTCCTTCTGTAGTGCTGGAGGTACTGCCACTATGGGACCATGACTGTGCATGGCCACGTGGACACTCAGCAGATTGGTGTTGCTGACCTGCGTCCATGTGTCCGACCCCCAACTCCAACAAGATGTTCCAGCATAGAAAATGTGTGGTCCAAGACAGACACTGCTTTAGCCTGCTGTCTGTCCACTGCATCAGTGAACTGATCCAAAGTGTCTTCAGAGTGATGGAGATAGTCACAGACTTCAGACCGTTCTGCATCCATAACCCTAAGCATCCATCTAGTGTTGTATTCAGAACATTCCTGTGCCTCCATGATGGCCTGAAACATGCACCGAGTGACCTGTGATGTGACACCTGCAACAAGTGAAGAATGGGCAGCAGTCCTCCTATGAGCACCTCTGTCAATCCACCTGTGTGGGACTTCACCAAATCTCAGGCTATGGCCAATGTCTACACTCACTGACACCATAGTTGCCACACTGCCCTGTTCAATGTTGCCACCCTCTGACTGTCCAATATCTGTTACCTCTGGGGACTGGGTATGTGTGGGCATAATGACTGTGTATGGTGACAATGGGGGTAGAAGAGGGATGTCAATCTCTGGGACATATTCAGCCCCTGACAACCTCATCTGTTCCTCACTATGGGCAACATCATCATCAGAGTCCAATGAAACAGTGACATTAGGTTGTGAGGGGACAGACACCAACCCCCCTGGTCACCTGTGAAAACCAAGACAAAAGCAGTACATTACTACCTGCACTTTCATGTATGGTAAACCACACACACTCATACAAATGAGGATCCACAACTGCATTACTAGTCTCAAATCTTCTTATCTCCGCTCCCATGAACAACAGACAATGTCACACCAACATACACAAAAAAGGCAAACCCTTTATAACATGCACTTCAGCCACATCCAGTTAAAGTTGCCAGTACAATCTGCCTGTAAGGTATGCAATATGACAATATGCATGATAGAACTACACATGAAACCCAGTACACCTATCTTGGGAATGATATGTCAGTACTACTGTCACTGCCTCAGGTATGTGCCATCTACCTTTTGTGTTTGAACAGGCATCTTGGAGTAATTGCCACATGTATACCAGGCTGTATAGCTGCTCATAACTCTCAATGCAAATGTGTCAATGGTTGTTCCCATACACACCTGTGGGTTCCCTATTACATGATCAAAGACGCATTCTTTCAAATGCATCTTGATTGAACTTGAAAGCACAAAATGGCAAAATACCAAAACAGCATATATGCGAATTCTTTCCCTGAGAAAGAAATCGCTTGGCCACCTTCATTATTTTGCCATTTTCATCACTGTAGTGCAATCTCAGAGTTGGTATATTTAAGTGGGGGGGTGGGGGGCACAGCCCCCACATCATGGAGTGTGGGGGTGAAACCCCCTACTTTATGTAATGTTTTAAAGTTTTTTTTTTTTTTTTTTTTGGATCGCTGTTCTAAGTGCTCAGGATTGTAAGCTTTTGCTTACATGGGGTCGATAAATAAGTGTTCACTTTTTTAATCATTCGCTGATTTAATATAGACCCCACCTGTGATTATCCTGTTTGTGAACCATAGATAACTGTTCCAGAATGGAACATACACATATTCTACTCTGGCTAAACACAACATTTGTACATAGGGCAGTATGGCAGCCCTTAACTTTCATAGGGTATATTTGATCCATAATAAACAGTTTCACACTTACCAGATACAAGACCACAGACTTGGGCCACATCTGATGGACCTATGAAAAGGTGAGGGAGACTTATTGTCAGCACCACCAAATGATGCAGCACTACAAGGTAATATGTGCATGTATCCACATGTACAGTAGCTACTGTGATATTGGCTGTATGGCTGACATTCTGAGTATGTGTGCACAACTGAGCATAAACCCCACCTCCCCCAATGCAGATAGACCTGCCACCCATGTACAAGTATGTACAGCTCACCACAATGACTGATACAGTATTAGACTGGTGAACACAGTACGCTTAACTGGACACTCCTCTGCTGTGGACACTGTGGGTCCCACCTCCATGATGTATGGTGTGATGGATGCCTGGGAGCTGTCGTGTGTTCTTAGGTTCACCAGGAATTCCTCTGTGGCTGAGAGTGGTTGTTTCATTGCAGGCCTTCCACCGGTGGTGGGACGATCCCTGGCAACATCAGCTGCCCTTTGCCATGCAGCATTCAGCATGTCTGTGGCCTGGTGTTGGACCTGCCCATAGGTCCTGTCTGGTTGGCCAATCTGACTGACATCCCACACAAGGTCTGTCCACAGTGATGTCTGCTGTTCCCAGTTATGCCTCCCCCTGGACAACAGGATCTGATGGTGCTTTGTCAGTCCATCCACTGTGATGTCATTCTATGGATCTTAGAAGATGCATGTCTTCTGCAGTGCATGGCTCCTGAAAGACAACAAAAGGGGAACACATATCAGGACCAGAACATTAGCTTCCACTATGTACAGCTCCAGCATACTCATGATGGGCTGCACTATCTACTGCTCCCTCACACATCATACTCCACAATCTGGAAACACGCTATGTGTGTGGCTACCACAATATAGTAGTAATAATAGGGTATGTCCCTGTGTACCGTGGCAGATTCTGCTGTATGTTCCTACACCCAGCACTGCAGTGTTGTGTCCCCTATGGGCAAACTCCCTATAATATGTCATACAGCCACAGCCAGACAAATAGCAGTGTGCTATTACAACCACTATATGGACAGTCCAGCAACACCAGTGTGCCACAATGACAGAAACAATGCAAACCTGATGTACTATATGTTCCCTGAAGGCATCACAGCTCTCATCTATACAGATGTTTGCAGAATGTCAAAATGTTTGCCTCATAGTGTTAGTCATTTTCACACAACATTGTGGATGTATGACAAAAGGTTGTCCAAGCATTGATGATTGATGTCAGAAAATAAAGAGTGACATCTGTGTTTAAGATGTCATACCCATCAGAACACAGTTATGCTACTGTAATGTCTGTTACTCTTTTCAATTACTTACTTTGTATGAGCAATAGTTACAGTGTCTCTAATGTTGGACCTTTGTCCCTCCGTTACTTATGGCTTGGTCAAATTTCTTGCTGTAACAGGTTGACAGCTATGTTAGGCATAGCTCTCAACCAGACAGGGAACAACATAAAATGAATCATGGACTTAGGCAGAGTACATTAGGGACATTCAGGGACACTTTTAAAATGTTAGAACTATTTATGTGAGACATTGACAGAATGTGAGGAGGTGAATTGGTGCACATCGTCTGACAGTACAGCAGTATACACCTTTATTTATTGTCACTATGTATTACATGCAATTCACTAGCTTCCCTACAACAGCCAACCATTGTAGAGGGGAATAAAAGGGCCAGATCTAAGATGTAAGTGGAAATCAGGGACATTTGAGAGGCATGCCTGTAGGTGTAGGACAACTGAATATCAATTACATGTCAGTACCATAGATCTATGACAGGCTTGCTGTTGTAATCCCTATTCCCCATACCTCCATCCTCCCATCT
Organism: Protopterus annectens; assembly: GCF_019279795.1. Taxonomy (NCBI): domain Eukaryota; kingdom Metazoa; phylum Chordata; order Ceratodontiformes; family Protopteridae; genus Protopterus; species Protopterus annectens. Next base: position 375,940,014 of record NC_056733.1, read on the forward strand.
GCATCCTGTCATATGGAGAATGCAATTACATACCTGGTTGAGTGCAGTACTCCTTTGTTGAACTTTGCTTCTGGTAATCAATTGTAAATACTCGCTCTTTGTGAGGTAAGTCTCATACAGACTTGTGCTCCATAACCAGCTGCTTCCCTTTTTAAGGTACTGCTCATTAGCAGGTAATTGCCTCTGCACCAATCTGTGGCTCTGAAATGCTAATTTCAGCCAAACAGCTGAATAGCACTAGCATTAGCCAATGACATGCCTCCACAGTGCAATATATCAGGCCTTCATGTAGACCTGGGCCCCTTTCTTACATGTTACAATGGACATTACTAAGTTGTGGAGAATACAGCATTGCTGAGGGTAGGTACCATAACTGTCCACTGTAGAGATGTATGCAGTATGTCCACACGTTCACCTCATATGTGTGGTCAGTGTCTCATGACATTGTGGTCATCTGGCAATTGACTGGCAAACATTGTGGGTTGAGGTCAGTAATGGAAGGCACACATTTGAGTGTCAGACTTTATAACCCTCTGAATATGCCTGCTAATGCAATAGATATCATTGTATTGACTTACTATCCATGTAGGAGCAAACTGTAAAACATGTTGCAGTCTCTGGACCTTTGCCCCCCCCCCATTAAATAAAACTGTGTCCAGATTCCTTGTGCTAGGGGGTTGGGATGTATGTTAGGTCTGTAGTAGCTGCCTTTACATACAGGTGTGTGTTCTATAGCCTGTAGCTGCTGCTGCAGCCTAGAACACATGAGGGGACTGTGACCACTTTGGAGGACAACAAGCTGTACATGTAACCATAACAACTGTGCCAATCCTGTCATTATGGCAGATCCAGGGTAACGGTACCCTTTACAGTCCAATCGAGGTATTTGATTAAGGTACATCTGTTATGCAACACTGCCAATAACAGAGTAGTAGGCAACATATGGTTAAGCTATACAGATATTTGCAGTGTGTCCCTACCTGCAGGCCTTTGACTTGCAAAACTTGATAGTAGTTCATTAATTAGCAGTAACCTGTGCAGTTAAAGATTGCATGACTCAGTCATTAATTGCTGTCTTCAAAATAATGTAATTGAACAGCAACACAAGACTGGAGTTGAACTCAGGACCATGTGTGGCAAAATAGATTACATGCAAGACATTTAACAGACTGATCTACTGAGTCACTGCTGTAGCAGGTGTATATGCAAGATACATGTGCAGACATACAGACTGTGACACATATTGTCTGCATTCAGTAATATGTGCATGGCTTTCTATGGCTGTACTTCTGCACATGCTCATGTTCTTTGCCCTTGATGCCTTAGCAGGTGTCTTTCTACATGTTGCTGATATAAGGGCACATGTACCTGCTATCACAGGCCTCACTTACATCCATTTTATGTATTTTGCTGTTTAGTGGCGTATTATTGCACCAGAATCCAAGGTACACTCCCATATTCCCATTACTTTTTAATTCCAGTTTGCAGTGCAACACAGGATGAAGATCCCCTGAGATACGCCCAAGTAAGTAGCAATCACTATGTTTTAATGAAAACACATGTTTTCACTAAGAGTTGTGTGGTGTGGTGGGCTGATGCAGGTGTGATGGGCTTGGGTTTGAAACATGGCAGAGGCACTTATTTTGTACATGTGACTTTCAATGTTGAAAACGCACTCATCAGAGCCCTATTTAGCTGAGCTTAGTGGAGCTGTGTGATGTGGCATGCTGGGCAGCTCTGCACTAAAAAAAAATATGAAGGAAAGAAAAAAGGGGAGATAATAAAGTGGTGAATTGGGGGAAACCATGGGGAAAACATAGTAAAAGGCAGGTAGGGATGTGCAGGAATGATGTAAAAAATCATAGCTATCAATTTCTTCTACAGCAACAGCTGGGCAATTTGATAGATTCTGAAGATGAATTTGGACTGTCAAACCCCAGAGAGAGGGTTGAGGACAACATAACTGTGTTGTCAAGCCATTTGAACCAAATTACTTGTGTCCAGTGGACACGTGTGCAAGACAGAGAGCTTTGTATGGGGCAATATTTTTTTGTCGGACAGGTGCCCATTTTTTTTTAATTAAAGTGAGAGCCGAATGTTGGGGAAGGGACTTAGGTACAATTAGGGAGGTAAGTTGGGTAGGAGAGGATGCATTTGCAGAGAGATAAGACAGAAGACAGTGCCGGTGTGGGACACATGGGGTGGGTGAACACCTTGGATGGGGAGGGTGTTGTGAAATCAGAGTCACACATGCCTCCAGACAGCAGCAGCATGTCTCACATCCCCACCCATGGGACTGTCAACATTGTTCCTTCACTGCTCCAAGGGTGACTGTGGTGGAGCCGGTGTGCCAGGGCCAGACTGTCCCACCAGCATGCCCTCAATCAGTGCAGGTGGCATTCATAGCTCTGATGAACAATCCTGTGCTTTATGATTGGCAGTTCAGTCTGAATGACAATAGCCCCTCTGCCACTGCTCCCAGCAGGAGGCTGAGACCAATCCCCTAAGGTGGTTCCACTCAATGCACAGGTGGTGCAGGGGCAAAGGAGGTGCTAGGACCCGGTGCCACAGCTGGCTGAGGCAAGGTAGGTGGATCACCTGGCACCAGCCTACCCTGTTGTGCTATAATAATGGAGGTATAGCAATAAGTATAAGTTAGTTGTGTACAAATCATTGTTAGCAATAACAGTATGGCAGAAAATTAGCAGTCACCCAGTTACATATCAATGCATAATATGTGAAGCACAACAATAAATAACAGAACAGTCAGTATGTTAACAGCATGCCAGTAACAGTTACACCATAATGCCAACAAAATAGGTAATTGAACAAGATATGTTAATATGCAACCGTTATAAAACAACAGATTAAAAAAACATGTCCCAAAATACAGTTAATGTAACAACATATGTAATAGTAAACCATAACTAATGAATAACAATAAGAAATAAATGAAGATTAGGGGTGGGCAGGGAGAGAAAAACAAGCCATTGGTATCATTTCTGGTTATGTCTTTCACAACAGTACTACTATCTACTCTACGGGTCTGCATTTTGTTTATGTGTACAGTGACTACAAGTCTCCTATGGCTGATTTAGCACATGCATAACTCTCAAGCTATTTGCATGGGACACTATGGGCCAAGCAGTAACAACTCTGGCTACATAACTACACAGAACATGTGCACATCTGGCGGAGCTATATAACTACCATGGTATTCTGTGGGCTGACATGGTAATATTTTACAAACTAGGTAATCATTTCCATGGTAATTGTGTGACAGATGCATTGCGCACTATTAATTACATAATGTGAAATCATGACACTTGAGAGACATGTATGTGTACAGTAAAGACACTAAACAACTGTCATGCCTTGGTTGGTAGCCATGGGAATAGAACCCATTAGCAGTGACTGTACATCTGCATAGGATGTATTAATTGATTGCAGCAGCTTTTAACAGACACTGCAATCATACAGCCATAATAGGATTATACAGTTTATTTCTGACTGAACATTGCCGATGAACATATTCTTGCTAATGATTTTAACAGACTGTGACATTTATTTATTTATTTATTTATTGACATTTGTTTATCGGGAAAGTCCACTGGGCCATTTAGCCCATTTTCAGTGGAGACCCAAGGAGAAAAGCTCCACAGTAAAAAGTAGAGACGTCAACAAAAGTCAACATTGTTCACAGTAACAAGTATCAATGACACAAAAATAAAACATGGCATTAATACATATAAAATTATAAATTGCAAAAACAGCAGTACATAAAAGTTACTTACGTTTTAAGTAGTTAAACAAAATGAATTGAAAAAGTGGCTTAGTGGTAGAATTTTTGCCTGCCATGTGGGAGATCCGGGTTCGATTCCCAGTCAATGCACTAATAAAAGGACCATTGTGTAATCAATGTATTCATAGAGTAAGAGATGAAAAGTAACAAATGAGTAAAGAGGAGAATTTGGGTATAGACAGAGTTTTGTGATTTCATGAGTAGGTTAAAATTAAGTAATTGCTGAAGAAGGAGATGGACAGTTACATATCCATGTGGAAGAGAGGTGGCTGTGGAGAGCAGCTTTGAAGATAGATGGTGTTGGTTGTAATCAGATTGAAGCTGGAAGGTTATTCCATATTTTGGAGATTGTCCACATGTATAGTGCTTGACCTACAGGAAGATTTGGTTTGTGTATTTGGAGCAGATATTGGTGCTCAGAGTGAAGCAGTCAGGCTGGATTATACAGAGTGAATATGGAGCTTAGTGCTGGACAGTCATAAGATTTATAAATCAGTTTATGGGCAGTGGAGAGATAGAGAAGGAGAAGGTAGTGGGGGGAGTTCAAGCCATTGAAATTGTTTAAGGCAATATAGTGATGAGTAGAGTGGTGACTATTTGTGGCGAACTTAGCAATTTTGTTATAGCGAGTATCTAATTTAGTCCTTAGGGAAGACTGCAGATTAGTTAATAAGGGGACCCCATAAGTTAGTGAAGGTGAAGGTAAGATTGTATTAGTGCTTGTTTGTAAGGGAGGGAGATAATTTTTTTATGTCTATATAACAGCCCTAGTTTTCTGTGGGTCTTACTAATATTGTTTTGGATGTGGTGATCGAATTTAAGATTTTCATCAATAATTACTACTAGCAGTTTAGTGTGGGTAACTAGCTTAATTTGGGTGGAGTTAAGAGAGAAATTTTCAAGGTCAGCTTTGTCAATGGGTGAGTTTCTTTTGGGAGTAAAGATTATAAGTTTTTTTTTTTTTTTAAGATTTAGAGAGAGGTGATTTTTGTGAAGCCAGGATTCTACTGAGGGAAAAAGTAGCTTGAGTAATTTGTTTTAGAGTGTTTACATTGTTAGCTGAGCAGACTATTGTGGAGTCTGCATACTGGATTAGGGAGCCCTGTATGAGAGCTTGATGGAGATTGTTAAAGAGAAGAGGGTCTAGAACTGAACCTTGAGGTACCCATGTGGGGTTGTGAATGAAAGGGGAAATGGAGTTCTGCCATTTAACAACGTGGTCTCTTTTACAGAAGTAGCTATTGAACCATTTAAGAGAATCGGGAGATACGCCTATATTAGAGAGTTGAGAGAGGAGGATGGAGTGGTAGATAGTGTCAAATGCTTTTGATAGGTCTAAGAAAAGGGCTGATACAATATCTCCTGTGTCTCGGGCTTTGTTGACTGTATCTAAGAAGGAAATGAAAGCAGTGGAGGTGCTATGTCCTCGGCAAAAAACATGCTGAGTGGGGAAGAGAATACTGTTCTGTAGAAGGTAGTCTAAAAGTTGTTTCTAAATGCATTTTTCTAGGATTTTAGAGATAGGGCAAAGTATAGCAATAGTTCAGAAATTAGAGATGTCAGCTGAGGGGCCACCTTTATGGACTGATAATATTATAGTTTCTTTCCAGAGGCTGGGGACATAAGATTCTTATATAGATCTATTAATCCGAATGCTAATGGGATAAGCCACAGAGTCTGCAGTGAGTTTAAGAAATTTGGCAGGAATTCTATCAGCAGAGTTTGTGCAGGGTTTTAATTTTAGAAGTAGTTTTTTGATGTAGTAGGTAGAGATAGGAGAGCGATTGAAAAGTGGATGGATAGTTATATGAATGCTGTTTGAGTGCGGAGTTTCAGTGGATGGAGAGATCTGGTGAGTAGAACAAGAAGAGTTTGAGATATTTTGAGGTAAAGTATGAGATAGATAAGAAGAAGTGAAGGGGTTTGGGAGAGGACAGGAAAAGTTAGAGGTAATATTGGCAATGGTGTCAATAAAATATGAGGTGAAGATACTAGCAATTTGTTCAGGAGGTTTGTCGGGGTGTCGGCAAGGATTGGGTTTTGTGCCAGGGGATAGATGGTTGTTAATGGAAGACCAGGAGGATTTTGGGTTACTTTTTCTATGCTTTTGTTGGTTTCAGAAGTAGTGCTGCTTGTCTTTAGCAATGAGTTTCTTGGCTTGGTTACAAAGCTCTTTATATTGAATAAGGTTGGATGTAGTCTTAGATTTAAGCCATACTTTTCATGCTTTGTCCCTATTGCACATGATTTCTTTAGTAGTTTTTATTATGTATTTTAATTCTTTTGGATCTTGAAAGTGCTAGACTATCTAATATTTCTAGGGAAAAAAATTGAAGTAGAGTACTACATCATCCAAGGGAGAGTTTTAAGAATATGTCAGTTTATGCTTTTTAGGGTGCTGTTAAATGTACTAGGGTTGAATTTAGAATGGTTTTGCGCTAATTTAATATTGTGTTTTTTTGGGGGGAAGGCTGAGTATGCTTGCCTTGCATAAGCAGGGAGGTGATCACTAACAGAGTTAGGCAAAGTGCCATAGGTAATAAATTTGGATGGATTTGATACTTGAATCCAATCAAGGATGGATCCTACATTTGCTTTGTTGTTGTACCTAGTAGCAGTATTAATAAATTGAGTAAAGTAGAATAGGTGTATGCTGACAGATGAATGGTTGGAAGAGAGAGAAGACCAATCAATATTCATGTCCCCGACTACAATTGTTTCATTTCTTATACTGTAGGAAAGGCAAGATAAAATATCCTCTAGTGTTGGAATGTTGTTACCGGGTGGGATATATAGCACAGTAATACATTTTTTTGAGTGGTTAATTTCAAGAAAGGAGATTAGAATCTCAGCATTTGTGGGATGTGATCTCTGTATGGGGTAATATTGAGGGTATAGAGGTAGATGATAACCATGCCACCTCCTTTTTTCTTTTGTCTATCTCCCCTAATGGTATTATAGTTTGCTGGAAGAATTTTAAAGTCCTGAATAGTGGATTTTTAACCATGTTTCTGTGGCAGCTATAATGTCAGTTTTGTTTTTGGAGAGCCAAACATGAAGCTCAGAGGTTTTGTTACAGATGCTTTGGAAATTAAGTGTAGTGATATGGAGAAATTTGGATCACTTGGGAAAATTAGGATTTGAGTGGGTGTAAGAGTCAGAGGGCCCTGGACTGGGGTGGATGTCACCAGAGCAGGTAAGAATAGAGAGGATATTGAAAGAGTGGAGTATAATATATGAAAGTCTAGAGATAAAGTAGTGAAGAGAGTGGAAGTAGGAGTATGGTAAATAGTGCAAAGAGTAGTTAGAATGGAAGAAATGATGTTTAGCATGGAGAATGGGAAATGTGTTACAGAGACTAGGGCTAATGTCTGAGTAGGTATCAAGTGGGATACTAGTGTAGCTTGGGGAAGATAATGTTACACGGGAGGAGGAAGACTGGTTAGTGCTGTTGCTTTGACTAGAAATGTAAGGAAAAGGGTAAAAGGGTTGAGGGAAAGAACTTGATGAGATGGGTGAGGCATCTGAGAGACAAGGGGGTGGGGAAAGGAAGTGGTTATCTGAGAGGAAAGGAAGTGGGTGAGAGGAGACAGGGGGAGTGATAGGTCAAATGAGGGGGGGGAGTGGTCAGATGAATATAAATGTAATGCAAGTGAGGGTGGGTGGGAATGGGGGTAGGATAGGGGGCACAGCGAGGGCAAACAGAGCAGGTGAAGCAGAGAGGACAGTCTGATGCTGAAAGGAGAAAAAAAATCTCCATTGGGTTTAAACTGGAATCAACAAGGTAAAGTAATGAGAATTAGCAGAATGCCAACACTATAGAAAGCCAGTTTACATGTAGTATTAATTTCTGAAAGGGACTAGCAACTAAGAGAAAGTACAAGTTTAGTGATAAAAAGGTCAGAGTAAAAACTGAGCCAGTAAGCAAGAAGAGCCAAAAAAGAACATGAACATTACAGCGACATTTTAATTTTGAGTAGTAAAGCAGATAATTGGTTGGGAATATCAGGACTATGAGCTTAGTGATAACTATGACAAACTACAAGCTTACTGATAAAATGGTCAGAGCAAATAATTAATCCAGAAAGGAAGAAGAGCCAAAAAAGAACATGAACAGTACAGGGACACTTTAAATGTGAGTGGCAAAGTAGAGAATTTGTCGGAAATATCTGGATGGGTTTGGGTTGAAAAGATTATGTTATCTAACCACTAAGGGAAGATGGGGCACTGATATTCTTTCTAGAGTCAGCGAATAGGGGACTGTAAGTCTCTGATTGTGTGTGTGCCAATTAGCAAATACAGTGAAAAGCACTTAACACAGATGTTTACAAAAGAAAACAAACCTACACTAAATAAAAAGCAATATGTTATAAGCTTGACCCATTGAATATGGATGTAGGAGCCGAGTGTAGGGTCTCATGTGCTGAGTGCATTTATAAGAAGGTGGTAGAAATAAAGCACAGTAACAGGAGAGCTTTCAACTGCAATAACTAAACAGGGAAAGGGAAAATAATAGAGGGGAGAAATGGTTAGGTGGATATTCCCCTTACTCTATGCAATGCATAAGATTCTCAATCACAGCTATACATAATATATATTAAAAAGAACAACAAAAGCCTATAGCATGCATCCACAGGTTGACCCAAGAAATCATTAGTTAGCTGCATCTAAACACAGAATTATCTACTCATAATATGGACTACCTCACCCATTTACCTGTAGTTCCTGTGTAGAGAGAAACTGTAAGCATTACATGACTGCTACTGTAATATTGACTGCTACATACCACTGGATTTGAACCCTGGACTGTTTGTGGCAAAATGAACTGAATACAAAGCATTTCACAAACTGAGCTACTGAGTCACTGCTGATTACCATCTGACTGATATTTGCATAGAGCTCACCTAGAACCATAATATAACCTATTAGTACTACTACAGTGTTATACTAGACTGCAGCAACAGGAGAATACAGATGCATAAATACAAGCATAACACAGCTAGTAGGGAAGCTATATTTCAATATAAAATCTGTTTAGTCAACAAATAATATCAGCTCATGTAGTGGGCTACCTCACTCATATACCATTATTACCTGATGTCTGTGGATGGCAGAGCATTATGTGACCAATATTGGCCTAGCAACAGCCTTGAATAGTATTTATATGAGTTAACCAATCAATTTGCAGCCATTAGATTTCCATTCTATAACTATTACAGTGTTATACTTGACTGCAGCTCCTTACCTTACATCCTTAATTCATACAGCTCTATTGCAATGGTTATGACAACACAATCCTAATGCGCAGCATTTTCCTAGGTGTTATTTATATTGTTTTATGTTTTTATTGCACTACAGTTGGCATTAGTCATTCATTGCAATATAGCTCTAATTCCACATTTATTCCACTGCAAACTTTATTGTATATACATTAATGCAGTTCTTGGTATTGTTTCATGTTTTTATTGCAGTATAGTTGGCTTTATTTATTTGTTGCAGTACAGCTCTAATTCCACATTTGTCCCAGTCCCCTTGAATGAACACATCACACCAAATGACATTTGACGACCTTTATTAAAACTTCCATAACAACTTTGATCACCAAAATTTATTAATTACAACTGTACACAGTATAGTTGATTTTAAACACACCATAAACATCCTTGTAATGTTAATCAGGACAGTGCCCCTACTCATCCTGCCCCAGTAAGCAGCGTCCATACCTCTGCTCACTTGCTTTACTTAAGAAGCAGCATCCCAGACTCACTTCATATCCCATTTATTGAATTACCCATTCAACCAACTAATTCAGGATGACATGACCTTACTCATCCTGACCCAGTAAGCAGCGTCCATACCTCTACTTGCTTACTTTACTTATGAAACAGCGTCCCCATCTCACTTCATACACCATTCCTTGAATTACCTACCAACCAAATAAGCAGTGTCCTTACCTCCGCTTGCTTATCTAGTCAGCAAACTTCCTCCAGCTGCTCATTTTCCTTTCCCCAAATCCTTGAAACCAACACCCAGACACCAGAGGGGGAACAGAAGAGGGCAAACCTGTCCCTCTTCTCCGCCTACCCCGACTGATAAAATAACCACAATACCCATCAATCTACCAACAAAAAAGGGATGGTGGGTGGGTAGCAAGTTCACACCAAAATGTGATTACTTACCCAGCTACACTTGTCTAAACCCCCTTAAGCCCTCCCTACGCTTACCTCATTTCCTTCCAATCATCCCTCCCACCATTTAACCCTTTCATCTCCCCAACCCACTTAGCTCCCACTAATATATCAATCTAACCCATCTTGAAGATGTCCCAGGACAACTTGGTTTGTTGCCAAACCTCATTTGTCCCAGTCCCCTTCAATAAACACATCACACCAAATGACATTTGACGACCTTTATTAAAACTTCCATAACAACTTTGATCACCAAAATGTATTAATTACAACTGTACACAGTATAGTTGATTTTAAACACACCATAAACATCCTTGTAATGTTAATCAGGACAGTGCCCCTACTCATCCTGCCCCAGTAAGCAGCGTCCATACCTCTGCTCACTTGCTTTACTTAAGAAGCAGCATCACAGACTCACTTCATATCCCATTTATTGAATTACCCATTCAACCAACTAATTCAGGATGACATGACCTTACTCATCCTGACCCAGTAAGCAGCGTCCATACCTCTACTTGTTTACTTTACTTATGAAACAGCGTCCCCATCTCACTTCATACACCATTCCTTGAACTACCTACAAACCAAATAAGCAGAGTCCTTACCTCCACTTGCTTATCTAGTCAGCAAACTTCCTCCAGCTGCTCATTTTTCTTTCCCCAAATCTTTGAAATGAACATCCAGTCATACCTCTCAACTACACCGAATATCCAGATTTTTGCCTCCTATCTGTGGTTTGTTCCTCCTAAAATCTGTATGATTTGAGCTATATTTGCTAATCTTTTAAGGGCTCTTAGCATTAGCCAAGGAATATCTTATAAACATATGAGTGACTTATGTAAAGTAGTATCAAGGGAAGCATCGTGGTAGTGTTATATGCATGGCTGGAGTAATGTGCAGAACCGAAGTTAGGGTTACCATACCTGTGTAAGGTGGTACATCATGGTAAATTATCAATGCTGTAAGTTTTATCTCTGCACATTTAAATACATTTTCAGAAAACCACTGGCTGTATCCAAAGGACATCACTTTGTTGTCCTTTGTCTAAAACTCTCATCCTAGTAAATAAGAGAATTTATATGGGCAGTTATTTATTGTTTCTGCAGAGCCTAAAGCTCAGGAAAGAATTGTAGAAAGTAAAACAGTACTCCCCATGCTGAGTAACTGTATAAAAATACCACAAAAAAAAAGCCAGCACCCATATAACCAGACCAGAAAACAAGGGGATTGTCAACACTCCAGTAAAACACACACCATTCACCAATATATCAACTAATTATGAACTATTATTCGATTACACATGTAAGGTTAAGTGTTTTTGTACACTATTGTTTTTTCTTTTTTTTATTTTTATTGGTTGTTCTACACACGAGTAAACTGTATAGTATTGCAGCAGAATCCATATGGCGTTACTGTACTCTCAAAGTAACCAGTAATGTCTGCCTGCATTGCTTAACACACATTAGCACACATTAAATCACCATCTGCATGGTCTCTAGGCAGAGACACATGCGAGGAAAGAATGCCTCATAGCCTGTGGAAACTCACAAGGAACCCCAAAGCAATGCCACCAACGAAACAACTGAGGGAAATGAAAACCCTGCAAAACCCACCAAAGGGAAGTCTGGACACAAACCTCAGCACTGCAAACCCCCCCTCAACAAACAAATGGTCACACCCTGCAGCCACCACATCATCATCATCAGCGAAGCAAAGGTGACAATACAAAACTCTAGGCAACTGGCAACTCCACCTCCCAAAGACAGACCCACCATGCAGTTCCCCTGAAAGGCTAAGTGCATCCTGCATGTCATTCCAAAGTGTGCCAACCCCCACCCCTCTAAAACGGAAGTATTTCCAATGAAAGTGCCAAATCTTCAAAACAGCAGCAAGCGTGGAACCCCAAATGCCTGAACAGAAACAGTGAGGAGCACAGGGCGCAATCCACTCGCACCAATACTGAAAGTGTAAAAGCAATCAGATCACTACAATCTGTGAAAACCGTTTCCCTCCATGCATCTGATCACCTCAGAGTATGGACTCCCTTGAACACACCCACAAATCAGCAAGCGACTTTGAGCTCATCACG
>NC_056733.1:375954592-376029592 GCF_019279795.1 Protopterus annectens
AACTTGGTTTGTTGCCAAACCTCATTTATTGCAATACAAACTTTATTGTATATTCTTTAATGAAGTTATTGGTATTGTTTCATGTTTTTATTGGACAACAATTGGCCTTTTTCATTTATTGCAGTACAGCCCTACTTCAACATGTATTGCACTACAAACATTACTGTATATATTTTAATGCAATTATTGGTAATGTTTCATTGCACTACAGTTGGCATTTTTCATGTATTGCACTACAGCTGTAAATCCACTATTAATTGCACTGCAAACTGTACTGTGTATACTTATTGCAGTTATTGCTTTACTTTTTCTTGCTTATTTTACTACAGTTAGCTTGATACATCTGTACTCACCACACTCATGGTGCAACCTGGCCAGGATCCCGGTATGCAACTTGATATTGTGAGCCCTCTCAGCTGCAGCTGCTGGGAAAAAAGCACACCATTATGTCTACCAGTTTTGCAGACATTCAGATTACCTGTTGGTAAAACAGTGGAAAATGCACTTACATACTTGTGGGACATTCCCTGCCCTTGCTTCTTGGACCCTGGTGTCCAAGAGTCCATTCTTTCATCATTTCAGGTCATCATGGTGGTGACAACACTGCTTACCTGAGCGGGGGATAACAGTAACACTGGTCAGTTCTCTGGGCAGCTGTTCCCAGGCCTTCACCTTACACTCCAAGCCCTAGAAACTGCCCTGCAGCAGCCTGTCTGCATGTTTTTTATAAGGAGGCCAACCATGACCCTGGACTCCAGAATGCCCCAACACTGCACCTGAAAGTGTGCGCCTTCACCACCGCCAGCCATTGCATACTATCAGTGATAGGACTCCAATGGTTTCTGCTGTATTCCTGCCTATCGGGCTTAATATAATATAACCTGTTTTCCCACCTTTGTATGTCATTGGGCAACATTAAAAAAAAGTGCAGTGTCACTTAGCAGAGTGCAAACCAGCACAGCTGAGTTAAGAAACACTGAAACTCTCAGAAATGAAGTCTTAATGGAGCTTAGCAGTGCACAAACCAACCAAGCAGAACCAAGCAGAGCACAAACATTAGCAACTATTACCATGTGTATGCAGTGCTTAGCAGGTATAAGGACAGGTGAGCAGAGCTTAGCAGAGCATAGGGGAGCCATTTTTTATAACAAAAATGCATAATATGTATATCAAACTTAAATGCATATTTTCCCTTCCATGTATTCAAGCCCTAGACCTACTGCACATAAAGCCATAACTCTACCCATTTAGCTGTAGGGATATCAAGAAATCACATATACATTCAGATATACCACTGGGTTACGTATAAGCCATGTTGTGCTCCACGCTGAGCCATGCAAACACTCTTAGACATGATGAAACACACCTTTAAATAAATAATTAAGTACATCCAGTTTCTATTTTTAGATGTCTGGCAGGTGTCTGCTATCTTATATGTGAGTGTAGCTTGACATTACTGTGCTCCTCACTGTGCAACTCAAACATGCTTTTTTTAAATATAAAATTAAAATAAAACATAGGAAAACAAAATCCATAAAAATAAAACCTAGGACATTGCAGGGAGTCTCATACTCACCTGCAGCTACTGTTAGCACTACACCTCTCCCTACACTGATTCAATAACCCTTTTCCTCAGCTCTACCTCAGCAATGCACCATCATTAATATGCATGGCACACTGACAAGCGGGAACTGTGACTATGGACATGGATACGTTCCATGCAAGCTCTACATATTGCCTGCATGGATGTTATTAAATCCTGGGGATTATCTTTTTTAAAGCTTGTTTGGATGCAGATCATGTACCAATGGGATTACATTTTGATAAGAAACCAAAGGGTATTTTTGAATCAGAAGAGTTTATAAAAGAATGGCATATTAACCATCAAGCAGAGTTACAGCTGGTAAGATTGTTAATTAAACATAATGAGTGTGAACAGAAACTTCTCAGTTGGATATTAATTATGACAAAATGATATTTAGTTGCCACAGCACCTATCTATTCTACATCATATATTCTACTTTTCCACCAAAAAACTAACTTCTACCTATTTTACCTACATTCTCATAGTCTACCATTTAAACCCCTCTATTCCTCACATTCCAAAGAAGATAACCAAGACAGCCTAATTATCTTTCTTCAAACTCCACCAAAACTAAATATCTTTCTACCCTACAAATTATTTTCCTTTTTTGATCCGTACTTCCTCACAACCTGCCAGTTATATCATACAGATCTCTTTACTTAATCATGGCATTCCTTAGCTTATCTTCTATTCTTCTCCTGCTATTGGGCCATCTCTCATCCTACCATGACTCAGTAATAGCTCTCAATATATCTCCAGCTCTGTCCCAACCATCTATTCATACTTCCTCCCTACATTCTCCACAAATTGCACCAAACCTATTTGGTAATTACTTTCATCTTTACTCCAAATATAGACTGATTAACTTCATTTCAAATAAATCCAAAACAAAATTAAGTGGAGAAAAACTGTCCAAAAATACAAGAATTAGTAATCCTTCTAGAAGAGACATTCACCCTAATCATTGCATACCTAGCACAATGAACATCAAGACAATTTTCTTCTACACACTACTCTAACCTAAAACAGTCAACTCCTAACTGCAGTAATCTAACATTTGCTGCCATAAATGATAGATGGATAAGAAATACATTTTTCTGAACCACGTGCCCGGAATACCCAACATAAGATTGATATTCTCACCTTAACTGAAAGTTAAATTCAGCATAAACAACTTTGAAATTATACCTCCTGCCTATAATATCATCCATAATGGTCATTTAAAGAGGAAAGGTGGTGTAATTGCTTTAATATTTCCCAACAGCTACCACATTTCTCCTTAAAACAAAGTAATGCTAAAATTGAAGTCAGTAGGGCTTCTTATTACTTTCCTGAAATCAAGCAAATATAAATAAATAAGCATTATCATTCTTTGCATCCTGCTGGCAACAATAAAGCTATACTGAAAGATATCCTACAGTAGATATCCATAACAATTCCACAAGATAAGATACTACTATGTGATGTGAATGTCAATTGCTTGGACAGAAACTCTAACTCTCCTATATCTAGTGTGAACTTATTTAGTTTCACGCAACTAATTAATAGTCTCACACATCAAATTCCCTATTAGACTGGATCTTAATATAAGCCCCTAGCAAATACACCATCTCTGGTGCAATGACTTATTGTCTAATTGATCATCTCCCAAACTATAAAACAGAAGTAGTCAGGTCTGAATGGAGATATGATAAATCAGCAAGCAAAGGAGAGTAGCATCGGTGAAATTAAATTCATCCTCAAGTCTTGGTGAGTATCTTTATGAGGTGGACCCTGTTTTTCACAAAATCTCACCAAGATGAGACTGATATATAGACTGCATTTTATACAGCATACATCATTGAGAGAAGCAGGTTAAATAATAAAAAAGATAGCTGGGTGCACAAGACCCATTTTGCAATACATAAAATAAGAAAACAAATGGAGAAAGTAGAAAAGAGGATTAGTAATGGAGAAATAGAAACTGAATTTCTGGATTACCTGCAAAGTGCAGGATTTAGTGTAGAAAATTCAACTCTGGTAACATCATGACATGATAGAACAGTGAGTCCCTAAATTAAGGAAAAACAGGTTGAATGGGAAGCATCTGATCAGTTGCTACATGAAAATACTCTGAAGCTTTCATTAGGAAACCAGTACAAAAGTTCAGTTAGAGTTGCTCAGCAAGGGAAGGAACAGGAAATGGTGACAACTCGAGGGGCAGAGCCTAGATGGCCAACTGAGAGCAGTGAATTTTGAGAGCACCATAATCTAGTATAATAATATAGGAAAATTTTATTATTTTCAAGTTTAAAATGTCAGAAATCTATAGATAAACTACTAAGCTACATAAATATATTTTTTTGGTGGAGATATACAAACATTTTCCTGTCAAGTAACTTGAAGATATATTGAGTCACTGAATATGAACAACTCAAGGAATTCTCATCCAGATGCTGCTTTGAAAAAAAGAACTGCAATTGATGACATTTACCTTACAGGAACTATTTTTGAAGATGGATGGCTTTAAAAATGACTTAGAAAACCTTAAATTAAATTCTCAAAAACAGACTGATCACCATACAAAAATAACAAATATAGAGACTTCTCTAAATGACATTGAAGGGAGACTCAAAGAGGAAGAATTCCAAAAAGAATTTATGCTTAAACAGAATACATGACTGTTTAACAAAATAGATGACATAGAAAACAGGGAAAGGAGAAACAACATAAGTATCTTTGGTCTGCCTGAAAACACTGAAGGAGAAGCCATTATTTCATTCTTAACAACTTGGATTCCTGAATTTTTAGACTTGAAAGAGGGACTTTCATTTGGAATTGAAAGGGCACATAGAACACAGAGGAAACCTGCTTCTAACTCAACAAATACTCCTCCTAGATCCATAGTTATAAAATTTCTTTCATTTCTGGACAAGGAACTAATATTAAAATCTGCTTGGAGAAAATCACTCTTAAAATACAATCAAAGCCTGATAAGGTTTGACAGTGATTATTCTTCCAGAATACTAGAGCAAAGGAAAAAAGTCTGGTCAATAATAAAACCGTTGAAACAAAACAACATTAAAGCACAGCTGGACTTTCCAGTCAAGATAAAAATACTTTTTGGCAATGAGATATGAACCTTTAATGACTTAGAAAAAGCTACTATATTCATAAAAAAAAAAACATAGTGTCTATCCCAGAAGAAATGGAATGGATGGTCCCTACTCTTAAAAGAATAAAGGAAACAAATCGTTGGACTGATGCTAGAAAGAAGAAACAAAAAACTGATTCTAAGATAGCTGTCCCAAAAAAATAACTCTCACAGCTACATCTCTTAAAGTATCAACTGATATGGTACATTACTTGTCATCTGTTTTTATTTTTTTTAAAAAGGAGGGTTTCTTAAACAACTGAGAAAACTTAATGATTTATTCAGAATGTTCAAAGAGTCCAATAATTCTTCACAAACAAATGTAGGTCAAGATGGGTTACTATTTACATTATATATAAGCTAAACAAAGCAACATATAATACAAACATAGAAGTTTCTATTTCCCCTTCTTGAACTCAATGAATAATTATCTTGTTCATTTTTCATTGTTTTTACTTATAATAATTTAAGTAATTAATTAACTAATTCAAAAAGGTGCCATTCATCACAGTTCAGACTCAAATGTAAGAAACTAACATCATATATAATAGCGGTAACAGTAGAGTGTTTTCAAAAAAATGCTGTCATGGAGACTAATGCCTTCTTCAGTTAAAGTATGATTTAGAAATGTCATGTATATCCTGGTTAAATAATAGAAGCAAGCTCTTAGTACAGATGTCATCATTATTCTGTCTAAATATAGTTAATATCAGTAATGGCAGGTATCACATCTACGAGTGCTGTTTGATCAATGCTGATATGGTGTGCATGGATGCAGCTGTGTCTGGCAGCTAGTACAAATGTAAATATTATTCTGTCTAAACATAGTTAATATCAATTATGGCAGGTATCATAGCTTTGAGTGCTGTTTGATTAAGCCTGACATGGTGTGTGTGGCTGCAGCTGTATCTGGCAGCTTTTGTATGTTGCCTTTTCATCTCCAGGAAGCTGTGGCTTGTGATCGAGGTTTACTGATGCTTGTGTATTAGGAAGACATTTGGTGTTTTAGCCTGGATCCAGAGGAAGGGGTGGATAAAACTGTGATTTGGGATATTTTGGCAGATAATAGTTTGTTTATACATCTGCTGAGTGAGAGGTGGGAAGGCTTGAAGAATGTGTTATCTCTTGTTGTGGTGGCTTGGTGGGGTTTTATTTTTTTTATCTGTTTGCTCTCTGTTCTTTTCCTGGCTGCTGCCTCGCTGAAAGGGAGGGAATTTAGGCTTGAAGTTGCAGTGAAGTGAAGCTTTGCTTTAGGTGCATCGCAAGCCTCTGTTATGCAGTACACAGACATACTAACAGAAACAGACATTCCCAGGTTGCTATGGTAATGGAGACAAAGTGACAATAATGCTTAACTGCTGTGAGGAGCCTTTGAGATGATTCTCGGCAATTAAGTTTTTGGTTTAAAAAAGTTATATACATATATATATATATATATATATATATATATATATATATATATATATATATATATATATATATATATATATATATATATATATAAAATAAAAGGGCTGTTTTAAACCACATATACACATATTGATGGTCTCCCAACACTTCATTTAGATCATTAAGTTGATTCTCGATAAAAAAATAAATAAAAATAAGTGCAATTTTATATTTAAAATGTATTTTAGTCCAAACACATTAAGGACTTACATAAGAGTGGAAGTCTGAGTTATTGTGAAAGACTAAGAGCACTTGGTCTTGTGCAGTACACTTTGCAGTGATCTGGGAAGTGAGCTTGCTCGGACGTGTTGGGCATATGTGGATAGCTGATTCTAGGGGTGTTTGGGGTTGCTGAGAAGTGCTAGAGAGTCATCAGATTTCCTTTGTGGAAATACCTGTGGGAATGGAAGGTGTGCTGAGTGGTTCACTGGCAGAGTGGCCACTGCATGGAACAGGCTGGTAAAATGGAACAGGATAAATATTTGTTGGGATATTTAAAGAACAGCCTGGAAACACACCACATGAACTAGTGAATTGTATTCTGGCAGAACTGGATGGGCATTGTTGCCCATGTTTGAAGTACTGATATGTGTGTATGTAAGGATGGAAATATACTTATAACAAATAAGAAACTAGAAAGGTCTCATAATTTAAAGTCTATGGACTGTATAAACATGCTTAGAAGGAGATAAGAATAAGCATTACAGTGTGTAATCTCTCAAATAACTAAGCAACAGCAAAAAAAAAAACACAATAGTTATGTAATGTATGATTTTAGTAAATCGAGACATAAAATATATAATCATCATATAAGATGAAGAAGTTTGTTGAATTTAGAATTTAAAGACAGGTTTTAAAAATGTGGGCTTGTGTATAATAACACTACTGTCTTAACTTGTCATAAATGACATACACCATATGTAATTGTTTTAACTTGAATTGTAGTTTTTGTAACCCATCTTGACCATATATGATACTTAAGCAGTTACCAAAGTAACTAATGAGTTATACAGACATATACTGACAAAGTTGTTCAAGAGAAACAATAGAAGCCTGAACTTGAAATGCCACAGAATGTAACAATCATATTCTGAACAAATAGTATTAAATTGGAAATAGGCACTAAGTTTAATAACATGGGCTTATGTATAATAATACTGCTGTTTTAACTTGTCATAAATGACATACATCATATTGAACATTAATGGGGATCATGATGATTTTCTCTTAAAAGCAAATGTGCATAACAAGTCATATAATTGCTTTAACTTGAATTGTGGTTTTGTAACCCATCTTGACCATACATTATACTTAAGCTGTTATCAAGTTAACTAATGTTTTATACATGACATCAAACTGATAAAGTTGTTCAAGAGAAACAATAAAAGCCTGAACTAAGAAGGTCACAGAATGTAACAATCACATTCTGAACAAATAGTATTAAATTGACAATAATCACTCAGTTTAACCTTTGTTGATTATACAAAATAGAATGTTGCCATTTAAATCTAAAAACTGTTAGTATATGCCATAAAATGGCAATTTATAAATATGGAAAGGGAATTCGTAATCATTAATCACAATAAGTGAATTTTTTTGTTTTTAACCTATAATTTTACTCATTTTATAATATGAAATGACAGATATGAATATCCTTATGTGTAGGAAATTGGGGGAAGAGGGATGCACTGATAATTAAAATGCACTAACTTTCATGAATGTTCACATAAAACAAACTTGATGCTTTAAGTACGTTATCTACAAACAAAGTGATTACTTAAATGCTGGCAAACAATGAAATATAACTTCTGATATATCCAGTAAAATACATTGTATTATAAACATTAGGTATGAATATTATTACAATCTGTTTATATTAAGTAATACATTTTGAAAACCTTCATCAATAAGGGTGAATATGTTAAATGACTGTATGATATAATCCTTTACTGATGTTTTATATATGATACATCCTACTTTACTATGATTGAATTGCTTATCTATCTTTCATGTAAATATTAATTGCTTATACAATAAGTAGGCATTTATATTGTATTAGAATTCTGTCTAATCTACAATAGTACTATATCTATTCAAAAGAATATAAATATTGCTTATTCCTATTACAAATATTCTCCATATGATAATTCAATTTATGGAGCTCAGATATTCTAGATTGTCAAGGTATGAGTGATAATCTGATGGACATAGGTTTATCCATCAGATTAGGAATGATTTTCATTCCATGGCTAGTGCAGATCTTAGTTTTCTTAACATTTATTAATTTAAATTTGTTATTTCACAAAACATTTTTAGCATGCCTGACCAAAACATTATTTTATTGGTAAACACTCAAAGTATAAAACTGATAATTTCCTTTAAAAGCTCAAACATATACTTTATGGTTATCATAGGAAATGTTTAATAGTCACAATAAAACAAAAATACATAGTCTAAATAACCTAAGATGGATTTAATTTTATTATCTTTAAATACCAATGGTTTAAACAATCCTAGCAAGAGATCAAATCTACTGAAAAATTTAAAACTGAACAAAGCATAAATTGTCTTCCTTCAAGAAAATAATTTCAAAACAAATGACAATTACAAATGGAATTCTAAGGAATATATGATATTGGCACAATCCACTTATAAGACAAAGACAAAAGGGGTAACAATTTTATTGAAAACAAATGTGATTAACCCAGAAATCATTTATAAGTATGAAGATAAAGAAAGCCTTATGGCATTAGTAATAGTTAAATATAATAACAGAATATGGACCCTGGCCAATCTATACTGGTTCCCAGGCATTGGAACAGGAACTGTTAAAAAAAAACACTTGGATTTCATTTCCAATAGTTATAAAGGCAACTTAATATTATGAGGAGAGTTTAACTGTATATTTAATATTTCTGAAACTACAAATAAAAGACCGCTGCATAAATCTGCTGTATCAAAAGCTTTAAACAAGTGTGTAGAATCATTTCATCTTGTAGATACTTTCTCATTTAAAGAAGATAAATCGTTGTTTTCCCATCAAGATCACAGATTTGGTACCCAAACTGGAATAGATAAAATATTTGCTGCCCATGACTTACACTCTAAAATAATTGATTTCTCAATCACTCCCTGTCCCTTTTCAGACCACAATTCATTGGTACTAAAACTTCAAAATGGGTACAAACCATTAATCTTTAACTCCAGAATTCCTAAAATTAAAGAGTTCAAACCCTGGTTATTATATGAATTACAGTTCTTCTTAGATATTAATTACACCACAGAAATAAATAAAATAATGATATGGGACTCATTAAAAGTGTACATATATGGTAAAACCCTAACTTGGTATAAAAAAATCAGAGAATGGAATTCTGAATTATTAGATTTACAATCCAAACTTTTGTCAGTAAAAGCTGAAAAAAATCAAAATCATTTGGAGATGAAAAAGAAAGTAGAAGTATTAAACAATAAATACAATGAAATTCTAACACATAAAACTAGTTTAGCTTTAGAAAAACTAAAAATTAATACCTTGGCCAATTTTCCCAAATATCTACATAATTTATCCACAAGAATCAAAATACAATCAAAAGCTAATAACATTAAAAGTATCTTCCATGAAAAGAAAGGGAAAATGTTTTGGATATAGGTGACATTCTTGATACCTATAGAAATCACTATATGAAACATTTCCAAATAGAAAATATACATATCGATTAATTAAATCTAGATGAAAAATGTTCTAATATAAGAAAATACCAGAAAAATTAAAACTAAATCTCCCAGCACCGATATCCTACAAAGAAATTACAGATACAATAAAAGAGGGTAAAAATAATAAAGGTCCAGGTATAGATGGCATAATTATGAAAATATGTAAACTTTTTCCTTCAAAGATACTATCGCTCTTCCATAAAACTCTATTAGAAATTCAGTCACAAGCTTTAATACCACCATCTTGGAAATATTCCTTAATCACACCAATCCTAAAGGAAAACAAATCCCCAAACCTCTGTACCTCATATAGACCTATATCATTATTAAATAATGAATATAAGATATTTATGACAATATTAACTAACAGAATGAAAATACCACTATCCAAAACAATAAATAATGATCAAACTGGATTTATATATCATAGACACACACATGACAATATTGAAAGGATAATTTCTCTTATAGAATATGTTAATAAAGAAAATAAAGAAACAATCATAATTGGCTTAGATATAGAGAAAGCCTTTGATTCCCTAAATTGAGACTATTTACTCAAAAGCCTAATGTTATTTGAATTTCCTGCATCCTTTGTTCATCTCCTAAAGAATATATATATATATATATATATATATATATATATATATATATATATATATATATACATGTATGTGTGTATATACAGACACACACACACACACACACACACACACACACACATACACACACAAACACAAATAATTTAGTGTATGTCAAGTTAGGTCTTTTTACCTCTGAATCTATACATATAACAAAAGACACTAAACAAGGATGCCTCAGGTCACTGATTCTATTTGCTCTGGCTATTGAAATATTGGCAGATTCAATTCATAACAATATACAAATCAAAGGAATAGATGTTTATGAACAATACAATTCTAAAGTAATGGTATTTGCTGATGACATGTTACTAACATTATCTAATACAAAAGAGACATTAGAACAATTGGATATATTAACTGACAAATTTCACATGACTCCAGGACTCCATTTCAATAAATCAAAATCAAAATTTTTATTTTTAAATAAAAAAAGAACTGTAGACTAAGGGAGATCACATCAAAGGGAAACAAGAATCTACCTTAACATATCTAGGAATTGAATTTTGCAAAGATAATAATGAATTAGTCTCAAAAAAACTACAATAATATCATCAAAACAATTAAAATCTATGTTGAAAAATGGAACAAAATAATGTTAACATTTGAAGATAGACTACAAGTAATAAAATGGTTTTACTGCCCAAGATCCTATATATAGCCTTGGGAATACAACTGTTACCAGAAAGGACTATACTTAAAGAAATAAATTCATGCCTAATAAATTTTTTATGGTTTCCCAAAAGAAACAGAATAGCTTTAATACATCATATCAGACCATGGAAACGGGGAGGATTAAACTTTCCTGATATAGAAACATATATAAAAGCATCAATATCTAAAACAATCTCAGATTGGATAAGTCCAAATTACTCTGCAAATTGGAAAGAATTACTGTAATATCAATAAAGGAATTTGATTTACAAAAAAAATTCAAATAACAGATAAAAGCAATTTGCCATGGCACATGTTATGTATTAGTATGCAATATAACATAACTAAACCCACTAAAACTTGTATAATTAATTATTACATCAACTCATTTAGGAAAATTATTAATGCAAATATAGATTTAAAAATCTGATTTGATCTTTTAACACTGTTTATAGTCACAAAGAACTTTCCACATAAAATATAGAGAGAAATTATTCATTTCTGGGAACAGAAAGGATTTGTTTGTTGGCTCCAAAGTAGCAAAAAACTAAACGTTTTAGATATGTAAGTAATAAAAACAACATACAAAATTCCACAACAGGACTGGCTAACTTTGCAGAGTATTCTGTCATATTCGCAAGATTTAAGTAGAATAATTAACAATTCTTCATTTAAAGAAATACCTAAATTTACGAAATACATATATGAAATCATATATAATGACTTCAATATGGGAAACAGTATTTCAAAATTTAACAAAATATTGATAAACTATAAAACAACACTCAAAACCTCATATTGGAAACATATAACAAAAGACACTCAATGCAGTCAACTGAAGATATTAAAACAAATATCTTATTATCAATAAAATATACATCCTTTATGCAATACTGGAAAGTTTTTAATTGGAAATACTTGTACATAGCATTTTTAACCCCAAATAGAATCAGTAAAATTAGTTCTTCCATAAAAGAAATATGTTGGAGATGTGAGCAATTACACAATTTAGATTGGAACCACATTTTCTTTGATTGTGTTAAAAGTAAGTCATTTTGGAATGGTATTAATAACTTTCTACAATCTTTATTTAATGAATCATTTTATTTATCTAAAGTTCTTGTATTATTAAATGTGAACAAATGTCCTCATTTGAATAGGTCAAACATGTATCTTGTATGGACTATACTTGCACTTTCAGTAAAGTGTATAACAAGAAGATGGAATACAAACACAATACCAACTTTGGAAGACTTCTACAGCCTACTGAAGACCACAGCATTATTGGAAATTAAAATTAAAGAACTAAGAATTTATCCAAAGCCATCAACAACCCTTGGGCAAAAGTATTATCGTTCATTGACACTATACAATAATTGATCAGACACTGTAATAATGGATTGGACATACTTATAAAGTAACTGTATAAATTAATATCTGTTATAGTGTCAGGCTAATGTAAATAGTGTACATAGTTATTTAAGATGTTATGTACAAATACTATGGAATTCATTCAAACGTATTTGAAAAATAAAAAAAAAAAAAAACATTTTGAGAAATAAAAAGAAATGGTGACAACTCCAATCGAGTTGATGTTGTGGAGTGATAGGCCAGTGAGTTCCCATATGAAAGAGCAATGGATGACACAGGATACATGTGAAGAGAATATGTCACAGGAAGATATTCTGAAACTTTCTGTAGAATGCCCACGGGAAATGATGACAAAGAATGTGCCCTCAGTTTAAAAGAAAATTATCTAAAGGATGAGTTGCTTGATTTAATAGAGATGGATAGACATATTAAGATCAATGAAAATAATAGATTGCAGAAAGTCAATAAGACCCAACATGTTAAACGTCTGATAAAACAAATGAACACAGTAGTTAAGACTATTAATAGAACTACATGTGACATAGAAGTAAACGGGATATATTTCTATGTTGTTTAATTAATAACATAAAGTCTTACCACAAATATTCAAGGTAATAAGGGAGATAAGGCGAAGAAATCAAATGCCATCATGGAAGTATCAAGTAGAGAAAACTATAAAGCAATTAAGACAAGAAGTGTCACTGTTAGAAGAGTATAGAAGAGGGAATAGATAAACAAAAATACTTAAAAAGATAAACATGATAAAATCAATGCCCAGTTTAGAACAGACCAGAATCTATCATACACTACTGCAGATAATTAACTAAAGATATCAGCAAATGCAGAAAAATGTAGAAGATATGCAGATAAATATAATGGAAAAGTACTAAATAAGAAATTAATTGATGACCCAAAAAAGTTTTATAGAGAATAAGAAACAAAGCAAAAGCAATAGAAATACCACCCAAAAAAGAAGAAATACACACATTTTGGAGAAATATCTATGAAGATCCTGTGGAACATAGTAAAGATGCTGAATGGATAGAATAAGTAAAAGAAGCAAGCAATATGTTCAAATGTTCAGGATATGAAATGGGATGAAGTAATGGCCAGAGAAACTGAAAGAAAATTAAGAAAAGCTCTTAAGTGGAAATACCAGACCCAGATACAGTACATAACTGCTGGCTAAAAAGTATTAACATCTTTACATGAATATTTAGCTCTGAGGAAGAGCTAATTATATGTACACCTAAAACAGACACGAACCTTGTCAGCAACAGGAAAAATTATACTCCTTCTTAACACTGAACTGCAAGCTATGATAAAAATTATAGACCAGTAACTTGCCTTCCCACAACATATAAACTGTGCACTGGAAGTGATGCCAACAGAGTTTATAGTCACTTAGAAGACAGTCCAATCATGGCAATAGAACCAAAGGGCAATAAAAGAAAATCATGTGGAAAAAAGGATATTTCATTGTTAAAGTCATAATGGAGAATTTTAAAAAGGGGAAGAATCTAAGTATGGCATAGACAAATTATAAAATAGCATTTGACAGCATCCCACGTTCATGGATAAAGGAGTGCTTGCAGATGTATAAGATGCATCCTACATTGATCAATTACAGTGACCACAAAACAGTGGCAAACCACTTTGACATAGGCCACGATAAAGGACAAAGTATTATCCCAGGGATAAAAACTCAAAGGGGGATATGCAGGGTGTTTATTTGTCACCATTGCTATTTTGTCTTGTCCTTAACCCATTAAGCTGTTTGCTTAACAGACAAGGTCATGGTTATAATTTGACTCCCAGAAAGCAACAAAGTTTACTCATTTATTTTGTGGATGACTTAAAACTGTACAGTTTATCAGATGAGGAACTGAAAGCACAACTGGAAATGGTCAGACCTTTCTCAGATGATATATGTCATTTGGTCTTGATAGATGTGAAAAAGTAACATTTAAAGCAGGAAAGCTTCAGCACAAGGAAAACATCAGTCTGGGAGAGGAATGTGATATAAAGGAACTTGAGCAGTAGGGAATATAATAATATTTGGAAATTAATCAAGGGTCAGCAATAAAGTATGAACAAATGTGAACAAAATTCAGCAATGAATATCTTAAAAGACTAAAATTAACATTGAAAACAGCCCTGACCTCTAGGAACAAAGTCCAAGCTGTAAACCAGTATGCTCTTCCTGTTCTAGCTTACAGTTTTGGGATGATTGTCTGGCCTGAAAAAGTACTGGATCAGTTGGATAGGAAAACAAGAGAAAAGTTTCACACTTACCAAATAATATATAAAAATCACTGTAAACCAAGATTACATATTCCTTGATTTGAAGGAGGGATGGCCCTCCTCAAAACTGATTACATGTATAGATCTGCAGTCATAGGACCACATACATATCTGCTGACCTCATCAGATCAAACAAGTGAAAGTTTTGAAACATGAAGAGAACAAATCTAAGATGACTTCCTTTCTTAGTTTAACAGAAGCATATTGGTGCCACGCGAGAATGTAAACCAAACCAAAAGTAGACAAACATCAGACAGTAACTGAATGTGCCAAATAACAAAATAAAGAATATAAGGAGAAGGACCAGATGGCAAGGCAAGGAATTTGGAAAAGCATAAATATAATTGCAAGAACAGAAAACTTGTGGAACAACTTCATGTCGATCAAGATCTGATGCAAAAATGGTTAAGGAGAGGTTAATTTAAATCAAAATATGAAAGGTTAATATTGACAGCCCAGGATAGTGGACTACATACACAGTGATTTACAAAGTCCATTGAGCATGTGGGAGAAACAGACAAATGCAGGTTCTGTAAGACAGAACTAGAAACAGTCATACATCTAGTTGCTGGGTATGATACATTAATGGCAGAGGGCCTGTATACTGAAAGGCATAAGAACTTGAAAGCTGTTACACTGGAGATTGTGCAAACATTACAATAGCTAAGTAGATGAGAAGCACTAGAAAAATGAGCAACAAATCATTATAAAGAATGATGAAGCCTATATCACATGGGATCACCAATTCCCAACATTTCAAAAATGAGATGCCAGAAAATCAGATATAGTTGTCCATGAAAAGAAGACAAAAGTATCACTGATCACTTAAATTGCTACACCCAGTGATTACAGTGTCTTACATACAGAGAGACACAAAGTCATCAAATACCAAGATTTGCAGACAAAAATTAGGGCCATGTTGAAGAAGTATATCTACATAGTTCCAATAGTAGTAGTAAGATTTTATGTTTCTCGTAAAAAAAAGAATTTACAGTCTTATTTAGATATGCTACTGATTCATGCAACTCCATATGAATTGCAGAAGGAGTCACTTCTAGACACTTTGTGACTGCTGCAAAGAGCACTTTTGCCCTACATCAAAGATTGATATAATGCAAATTTCACAAAAATTAATCATACTTTTACTTAGGAATGGAGTCTATTTCTGTAATAATATTAGAAACCTAAAAGACTTGGAGAAATGAAACCACTACACATCTCACGCATCCACTTAAATGGCATGTTTATAAAATAATATGCAACCTCTCTATCTATTAACTGGAGGTTCCTAAAATCCTAACCTTAGATGATGCTGTAAATTAATTCCTTACAACTTTCCTGAATATCCTCAATAGCCTTGCACCTCCTAGAAGGAAGAGACTTAAACCAAATAATGCAATTTAGCAATCCAGAAAGAGTAGAAAGCTAATGCAGGATAGAGAAAATTATGAAAATAATGGAAAAAAAGATAAAATATAAAAATATATAAATATAAAATATAAGGGTCTATATTAGAACACAGAACATTCAAAATGTCGAGTGTTCTAATATCAAACCCTATGAATCGAAAATTTAAAACATCGAACATTCAGAACAGCAAATTATTTCCTAGGGAAAAAAAATTGCTGTTCCAAAAAACATACACACAACACAAGCACACCAAACAAACAGCAATCCACACACATACACCTAAACTTTTACACCTAACCCTACACTAAACTATACATACACCACTAACTATCCACTTACCTTAACCCAAACCCTAACCCTAAGGTCCATCACTATCACACAGTCGCCTTACCCGCACCCTAATCCTAACTCACCTATCCCGCCCTAACCCTCATGTCCACACAATCGCACACTTACCTGACCCGTGCCCTTACCCTAACTCACCTAACCCACCCTAACCCTCACGTCCACACAATCGCACACTTACCTGAGCCCGACCTGTAACTTTCCACCACAGCACTGAAAATACCGAAGCAACAGAAACGGACAACCAAATTATTTCCCTGGGAAAAAAATTGGTTTTCTGTTTCTTCGATATTTTTAGCATTCGCTGAAAATGGGTCGATATTAGAACACTCAAAATTTTGAACCTTCGGTGTTCTAATATAGACACAAATATAAGACATAACAACACCAAAATATCTTGAAAGTTAAAGAATGCTTCACAATTGTACTAAAAAGCAAAGGAATAAAGACAAAAACTATACTAAAATAACTTTCAGAATAACAGTAAACACAACCCTAAAAATTCTGGACAGAAATTTAAGAAATCTTACATCTGGGCCATAAATTCCACCCTAACCCATTCTGAATAACTCATCACTCAAAACTGCAATACGATTCAACTCTTATTTCATATATAGTATTCTATCTCTAACAAAGAGTTTCTAACATTTAATCATAACCCTGCTCAACAGCCAGCACCACTCTGCTTTCACCTTCAAACCTGATCCCACATCTTATATAAAACTACTTTTCAACAAACTCATACCTAGCTCTACTTTAGCTGATGACCTTCAAAGAGAGTACCTTAGCAGCCAATAGTATTGCCTGTCTCAATCCTTATAAACAGGTCAGTCCAGGAAACCCACATTCTCTCTCTCTGGAAAAAGTCACACATTGCCTCTCTGCACAAAGGAAGAAATTCAACAGACACTACTAACTTAAGACCTGTAGCAATCTTATCCCCCTATCCCCTTCAAAATTCTTGAAAAATGTGTTCAAAAGCAATGGCTAAACTATCTCCTGCAGGAAGAACTCCTATTCACCACCCACCATGGATTCCTTCCTTCCTTCCTTCCCATAGTACTAACACTGCACTTCTAATCATACATAGATTCTCACAATAAAGCTAGAGGTAATGGAAAACTAGTATCCTCCTTATTTCTAGACTTGTCTAAACTCTTTGACACAGTTTGCAGCAGCAAACTTCTACTTCAAATGTCCTCATTAGGTCTTTCTCAGCCCAGCCTTACATGGTGCAAAAGCTACCTATCCAATGGGTACCTGGCAGTAAAATGGCACTCCATCCTCTCTCCATGCCTCCCATTCACCACAAGGCTCTACCCTTGGTCCCCTCCTGTTAAACATTCACACCAATACCAGCCACAAATGTACACAACAGGCCTCCCTAATACAGTATGCATATGGCTCCATGCTCATTTGCACATTTGACAGCATGGCACACCTCCAAAAAATTACTCAGGTAGCTTCAACAGCAACTGAAACATGGATTTGTAACTCACGATTCATGCTCATCCCTAAAAAAGCAAATTGCATTTTTCCCCAAATCCGTCTCCCATGAAAAACAAAATTTAAAGACCTCTTTCTTGAAAATATTAACTATTTAAGAGACTTAACATACCAAATTGTTAGGGATGATAGTGGATGATAATCTTAAATCGATCTGCATATACAAAATTGCATTAAAAAATCATCAAAAACTAGGGATGCTTTTTAGACCCAAAAACTTTATCACCAACACAACTAAAGCTTCCTTTGCCTCTATGTATCACCTCCCCCACACTTCTTTGTGGTGCTCCCATCCTTACTAATCTTCAGGCAGCATAAAAATCAAAAGTTGAACAATGCTATAACAAAGTTGCTAAATTTGCAGCCAATACCCCTTCCTGAATCCACCGCTTTGTAGATCTAAAAAGAGTAAATTGGTTAGAACTACCCTATCAACTAACATACACAGATTCTTACCAGCTATAAAATTATACAGAATCCATCTTCTTTTCCAGCTCTAAACAACATTCTATCCAACTATGTTCCCAGTTGATCATTATGATCCAATGACCAAAAGTTCCTGTTTGCTCACAAACTTATTAAATCTGCTGGTCAATGTCTGTAGGCATACTATGTTGCTAAGACCTGGAATTCCTTATATGTATCCAACAAGTTAATAGCCTCCCTTCCATCCTTCTAAACCATTCTGAAAGACTTCCTAGCCAACATCTGTTCTGTTCTTTCTCAACAACAGGATAACTTTTATCTCTAAATGAGAACAAATACCTCTTCTTACCTTACATCTCCTTACTCTCCTTTCTTCGCTTACTATATCATAAGCCTGCTTTTCTCTCATTTTGTATTACAATTCATGTTTGTATTATACCAAGTTACCTTCAATTTATTTAAATTCTGTAATTATTAAATTATCATATAACTTTTATCTAATCTCAACCAATGTTTTCATATTATGTCTAATTTGGTATAATTATTTAAACTGTAATTGTTTTTGTATTATTTTTAAAGACTGTAAAATTATTGTTTGGAACTTTTCTCCCTGGGCCTCGACCAAAAATGGACTCCTACCCAGTCGGACTTTCCCACTAATCAAATGTCAGAAAATAAATAAATAACATCTGATATGGAGCAACAGTTAAATTACATTAGATCTAAACAACTGAAAAAATGTTGCACTAAAGGAAAAATAAGAAGTTAATTAGAGACGATGATGATTATGACAAGAGAGTATCAAATGAGCAGAATTCTGACCCTTTAAATGCAGTTACAAATGGCAATGTAGGCAAAACAACAACAAAAGATAATAATGCCTTTTAATTTTAAATATTCAATTTGAGTAAGAACATTTTGACCATTGTTGAAATTAATATACTGTAAAATGTTTATACATTGATACCAAGTAGAAGAGCTAATTTATTTTTTACTATTGATTAATTAAAGTATCTCACAAGAAAATTGAATTTGAGGGTGATGTTTAACTCATTCCTTCCACTGGAGATTGGGAAATTGCACTGTAATTTCCAATGGGTGGAGCCTGAGTCTTTTGACAGAATCAAATTATGTTCTCACATTTCAAACCAATCTTTATATCTCTGGAACCACAGGGATTATGAAAGAAGTATAAATGGCAAACTCTTCAGCACACGCTATTTTTATAGTGATTGTGTTCTTTAGGTTCTAGGTCTTAAACTGAATTTTATGAGTCACAGTAAACACAGCAACTATTACATTTGTAATATTTTATAAACAACTTACAATATCTCAGCAACCACTCAAGTTACACACATACTGTCAACAGCATTTTATTCAACTAGCAGAGGGCTTTCATTCTAGGGTAAGGAGTTCTGTCAGTGTTACTTGGTTGTTGAGATACTTAGAAAAATGTGAAAATTATATTTATATAAATTAATATAATAAAAAACAACAGTTAATATCTATTTACCTGCACTAGACAGAGGTCAAGTATTACGGAAGTTGAGTTTGTCATTGTGTAAGCTTTAAGAAGAAATCTTTTAAAACATTGTACATAGCATAGTTTTGGAATTATTGATAGAAATATGAACAAGCAATATTTGATGCCTAGAGGTGTCAGTAGGAATTAACTGCAGATGCACCTGGAGGCATCACTTGGGTGTAATGAGTTAAAGGCACCCCATGAATAAAGAAAATAATGTTTTGTGTAAATCAAATTTATTTAATCCCTCCTTCACCCAGTTATTCATGCATGCAAAAAGTTAAGTGAAAAATAAACTAAATCCATTTTTGGTAAACTAGCTAAAAGAAGGTTTCATAACTTAAATTCTGAAGAGAGAAAATCATTAACCAATATGCCAGAAGATAGTACTATTAGGGTAATGAAAGTGGATAAATGGGGATCAACGGTGATTATGGACACCAAAATCTATGAAAATAAGTTGCTTGAAATGCTTAGTAATGTAGAATTCTATAAGAAGGTATATAAAAGTGATATTTTAGGAAGCATAAGAAAATACTTAGTTGGCTTTATAAGAATTTAATGGGACGAAGAATATCATATAAAATGTTTGAATATTTTAGGGTTGAACAGCCAGTTGTTTGGGAACATTTTTGGTATCCCAAAAAATTCACAAGGATAGGGTTAAACCTCCTGTTTTGAAAGTAGTGAGGTTATTGTTGTGGTTGTTGTGTATTAATTGCTAGACTGTTTTTCTTTTCATTAAAGTAGTCCAATCTTGGAGTTGGTATACCTAATTGAAGGGGGTGTGGGGGTGCGGGGGTGCAGGGGGACATAGCTCTTTTGCAAAAGAGATGGAGGATAGATTTGCAATGTTTAGGTCATATTAATGTGTTTGATGTTTTACACTTTCAGTAATGTGTTTTTTGCTGTTGTGGTCTCGATGTTTAAAAGTTTGATTGTTATGGAAATGTAATGTTATAAAGTAGATCCAAAAATCAATATTTATATAAAAAACAAGATTTTTCTTTAGTTAATATGTATGCACATTTTATTGATGATTTATTTTTATATGCATAGGTATTAGAAGTCAATTACACACATATTAATTATCTGAGTGAAGGAGCAGAAGTTTTGGAATTTTCTGGTAATTTTAGTAAGTCTAACATTACTTTTTTGATGTAGAAGTTTATAAAAGTAGAAATAAGTTAGAGACTGAAATAAGTTATAAGAAGGTGACCAGCATCTCTTTGTTACATTATTGTAGTATGCACCCTATATAGCAGAAGAAGGGCATTGTTAAAATAATGTTTAACAAATTTGGAAATTTAACTAGTAATATTAATAAAAGAAAGGGGCTGGTACATGGTTTAATAAATAGGTTGATAGCTACAGATTATCCCTATGCTAAGTGTAGTAATATATTAAATGAGGAATAGAATAATAAACAAAATAGTGACATTAATGAAGGTTGGATAATGGCTATATCTTTGACTCACAGACTGGACTCCAAAAATATAAAAGGGGTTATAACTGCTGTTTAATGCTAGTTAAATACTAGTTTAGATTTGATTAAATTTTGAGGGACCAAACACTTTTTTTTAATAAGAGAGCCACAAATATAGAAAATATTTCAGAAAATTATAATAAATTTAGTAATATGACAAATAAAAAAAGAACAGGGACATCTTGCTCAAAAATCAGAACTTTTAAATGTTATAATTGTTCTCCATATAGAATCATAGGTGACGGTCAAATTTTTATTCTGCCAACACCTTAAAGTCATATTCTCCCATGGGAACATTCACATGCAAATCAGAATATGTGGTATGTATAGCCAACTGTTTATCATGTAAAAGTTTTTTTTTTTTAATTGGTAAAACAGTTAGGACACCAAGTGAGAGAATTTTAGAGTACAACATGGCAATGAAAAATATAGTTTTAATGCTGAATGCAAGTCCAACCAATGGCTTCCACAAAAACACTTTTTATTCGACAGAGAACAGGAATAAAACATAAGCGCTTTTGCAATGTGTCCCACTGCTTCATCATATTTGAAATAGTGCTTCCACTTATATACTATTACCTTCAATCACTAATTTAAAGCACCTGCTCCATGCACTCTCTTTTTAAAGTCATATAATGCATGATCAAAAACAGAATGTTGAAACACATATATTCTAACAAAAGATACATCTAATATAATAAAAGCACTTCAGTGCTATAAAAAGTATTATTTAAAAACTTGACACATGACAACACATATATCCACATAAAATATACATGAAAAATGTATATATATTACACTTCTAAAAATCTGTAGTATCAGGTCTAAAAGGAATTTGCTTTATGGTGTTAATGCTCTTTATAAACATAGTACAAAGCATGTTAGTTTTAAAAAAAATTGTATTCAGTGCTTTATATTATGCAAATGCAATGGAAAAAGGTGGATGTAGGAATGACTTTCTTAAATATATTGATTATAAGTGACAAATTTTAACAAATCCAGCAATGAAATTTGGTATGAATGCATCTGTGAATTTTAAATGTTCTTAAAAAGAAGGATGTTTGTTTTGTGAACACATAATTTATTTTGGACCAATTAGAATTAAGTTTAATAACGATTTAAAGATAATAGGCACTTAGTAATTAAGTCTGATGATGTCTGCTGTCCTAGTGATTGTTTAACACAAAAGTGCTTATTTGTTTGAATTAAAGTATTACACTTAATTTTGTCCTTGTTTTCAGTGCTTCAGTGATACTATTGGTGGAGTATTTTAGAGTATATTAACATATATACATGCAATTAAAGCTGTGCACACCATTATAATGTCTACTTAGAAGAGATTTTTCTCCTGTAGAACAGGGAGTTATAGATAGGTTCATATCTTCTAATTTCGGGGCTGAGAGCAGATGACTCATGCTTGCTGTGGCTCTGCTGAATCAGAGATTGTAGTTTCTTGGATTTGTTATATTTTAACATTTAGAAAATGGAGTAAGTAAAGTGCTGCATGGAGCCTTTGGTAATGTGTAGGTGGAAACAGATATATGTTAACAGAAATAACAGAAGGTAAAGAGACTTTTAAGAAAACATTAAAAAGACTTCAGCTCTAATATGTGCAAGGACTTCCTAAGTGATTTATACTCACAAACTTTTCAGATCTTGAATAATGAAGGCTATGGATATTGTTTGTCAATGAATATCCAATAATATACATACACT
Organism: Protopterus annectens; assembly: GCF_019279795.1. Taxonomy (NCBI): domain Eukaryota; kingdom Metazoa; phylum Chordata; order Ceratodontiformes; family Protopteridae; genus Protopterus; species Protopterus annectens. Next base: position 375,977,861 of record NC_056733.1, read on the forward strand.
TTTCAGATCTTGAATAGTGAAGGCTGTGGATATAGTTTGTCAATGAATATCCAATACTATGCATATTCATGTTTATAATGTTTCTCTTCATTGAACTATCCTGAGTTGACAATTTTCTTTATAGTGTACTTATTTTATTTATGTTGAAGTGCACTTGACAAGTATTATAACAGTTATAATAGACTTAACCCCAGATTCTCTATAGCTTGCATGGTGTTCAAGATCAGTGCAGGAGCTCAAGCAGGCAATATGTCTGCCGTGCGATCCAGGAACAGCCTGCAGAGGCATGCACGAGTGCTCCTGCACTAATCCTGCATGGACAAAGCCCCTGTATGCAAATCACCCCATTTGTAGGCAAAATCTATGCAAATGAGGTGATTTTGCAATCCAAAAAGCTTGTGACTGGCCGTGCAGGACTAGTGCTATCTGCAGAAATGTACTCGGTTAGTAACTGAGTACAGTTCTACATAATCCAAAATGGAGCTGTGACAGCGCCAAATAAAGGCTGCACATCACGTAGTAAACATGCCAATGGCCAAGTATAAGGCCATTGGCATTGCAAATAGTAAAAAAAATACAAAAATCAACTTTTATTTTTTTTTAGCCGATCTCGGCTGTTTAAGTGGAGGGCAGCGGTGTGCAAACGGGATCGGGGGAAAATAACAAAATGAACCTAAATTAAGCATTCTAACTAAAAGCAGTATTCTGCCATGCAAGTCAATGACAGGCAGAAGACATCATGGCCAGTGAGTAGTGGTTGCTAAGGGGGAAGGCTCAGTGTGAGACATGTAACTATGCATTTAGCAGCACTCCTATGCAAATGAGGGGAATGATAGTGAATCCCAGTTTTCCACAGCATGCTAGTTGGGTCCCAACAGTGTAAGAGTAGGAATAGACTGGTGCAAGTCTAGGAGTTAGCTGACATCATGGGGGGGTGTCAAGCATACTGTAAGCGGATTGGAGCCCTGTGACCAGCATTTGCTCCTAGCTTAGCACAGCTAAGCTAGGGGGTGTGTCTGAATCTGCCTAACACTCTTTACATTGCCTAAGCGGGTGTGCGTGCTGTGCACTGGGTTTTAAAGGAAGAAAAAAAGTAAACCAGGAAATAGCAGCTCTGTGCACATCTGAGCACTCAGTTTGTGCGGCACACCCCCAGGCTTAAACAGGAAGGCAATGGAAAGGGAAAACAGCAGTAGGAAGGTAATCATGGAGAACTAGCATAGCTGGCAGGTGAAATGTATCAGAATCAGCCAATTACACAGGAAGCAGACCAGCCCAGCCCAGAACACTACTATAATCTATGCAAACAACTTCCCCTCTGGTTTTTCCCACACTCTACACCACCGTTGTATACAAGCAGGGAAATTTTAACAAACAAACCTACAAAATGAGAAGGGCTGCAGCAGGCAAGATAGAACAACATGTGCAAGAGGCTGAGGGTGGTGAGGATGTGAATGCTGCCGATCAACCCACAGTGAGGAGATGGAGAAGAGTGTACAAACCCAGAGTAACCTACCAGGGGCTACATGAGCTGGAGATAGTGGAGCGCTATAGGGTGGACAGAGACCTCCTACAGCAAATCGGTGAGCTGTGCTGGCCACGTCTGACACACCAAACTGACCGAGGGGAACCCATCCCAGTGGATACCAAGGTATGTGTAGGACTAGGAATACTAACCACAGGTACCTCCCAAAGCTCAACTGGGGATATCATGGGGATCTCACAGGCATCAGCATCCAGAGTATTCCACCAGTTCCTCGATGCCATGTCAGCACTTGCAGGTGAGCACATATATTTCCTCAACACCCATGAGGTGTTGGCCAGCAATATGCATCTCTTCCACCAAATAGCAGAATACCCTGAGGTAGTGGGTGCTATAGACTGCATGCACATATGTATCAAAGCGCCACCCTGTGATCAGGGTAGGGCCTATATCAACTGCAGGGGCATCCCCTCCATCAACTGCCAGGTCATCTGTGATTATAATAAATGTGTGTGCTGGCTGCCTTGGAAGCTATCACGATTCCCACATATGGCATCTGACTAAGCTGTACCAGAGATTTGCCATTGGGGACATCCCCTACGGTCACCTAGTGGGGGATGCTGGTTACACACTGGAGCCGTGGCTGATGACACCCATCAGAAATGCACACACACCTGAACAAGAATGCCATAATGAGGCACACGCACAGACCAGACGTATAATAGAGCATGTGTTTGGGATGCTCAGATCATGGTTCTGGTGTCTGGACACATCCGGTGGAGCCTTGTAGTACTCACCAGCTACATATACCCAAATTGTTATGGTATGTGCCATGCTACACAATATGATCCTGCGGAAACAGCTGCAGCAGTAACAGCATGAGCTAGGGCCACACACCCTCCCACCAATGCCAAGGCCTGCACAGGCACAGAGTGACTCGGAGGAGGAATAACCTGATCCTGCCCCAGTAGGCAGATGGAGGCATGCCCAGTATGCAGGGGCTGCAGCAAAGAGACAATGCATAGCACATACACTAAGACAGTAGGGACCCAGGGAATGACACCTCTTTCTGACTTGCACATACAGTAAAAGGGATGCCAAACATGACACTACCTGTGCTCAGCCATGTATAGGGAGTGTACTATGTGCATCCAACATAGGCAGCCCTCCAGCACCATCAGCAATTCTGGAACACCCTCAAGGTAAGTCAATCAATCTGCCAATTGCCAAATGGAGTAGAATGTGTCATTACCTGTATCTATGGTATGGATGTGAGCATGCAAGGGAATTGGGTGGCTGAATGTTATGGCAGCAGAAAGTAGACACCCATAGTGGCACCATGACATCTGTAACACATACTGGAGTCACCATAGTAGCCAGTACTACACAGGCTGACAAGACCCACTGCAGGAAATGTGCTGGGTGACGTGTCTCCATATGACTCACACATGCCAGTTAGGCCAGTTCACATACCCAATAATGGCCTCAGCCATGGGGACAGGTGTAGACAAACCCAAACAGAGACTGTGCTATGGTCCCTGAATGATGGCTATGGTTAACCTCCCCCCCAGGCCTAAACAGACAGACTACAGCAGGTAAGGCAGCGAGATGTTAGTTCTGAAGGGTAGGAAGTCAGACAATAATATGTAGGGCAACAAAAGCTATGATCTGTAGTACACTGGTATGCCTCTAGTCATCATGATAGGTAAGAATACGGAATGAAATGGAGTACCTGACATACCAGTACAGTCATAGCAAATATGTGCAAGTGTCAGGTGTTCCCCCTCCAGCCTATGTAGTAATGTAATAACACTCAAGTGTGCTTCCCCAGTCCTGTGTAGAAATGTAGAAATAGACAGGTGCCCCCCCATCCTATGTGGCACTGTAGTAACAGTCAGGTGAGCCCCCCAATCCTCTGTAGAAATAGTCAGGTGAGCCCCCCCTCCTATGCAGAAATGTAGTAACAGTCAATGCCAAATGCTCGATGGATACCCTGCAGAAAAAGCATGCTACCTGTTGGTGTACAACACAAAGGTCAGCACTGCAGTACAAACTACCTGGACTCGATCCACACATTAAATACAGATGTGCATATTGGGCATGCTTACACACTTAGAGAAATTAAGGCAATGTCAGTCAACAACATACTGAAAGGTCATACTGGGCTTGCTCACACACTTAAACACATGAAGGCCATGTCTGCAAACACCAGTGGACCAGACATATCTGGCAGTGGCAGTTGTTAGTGCAGTCACTCGTCAGTATGCACCACTCATGCCTTTCACACACACAGTGGATAGGAATACAGACATATATGTAAGGCAACACACTATAATAAGCCAAAGGTAGACGTACATAGATGTGTGGAAGAGGGTGACTGTGACAAGGAGCCATTCAGGCCTGTCCCACCCAGCACACAGCCAAAGGGCCCCAACCACATGAGGTTAAGATGTCACTCACTGCAGATACTAGCTACCAGTATCTGTCAGCATTACAGACTATGTGGTGCACATGCCAGCTGTGCAACATGAAGGTACAAGGAAGTAGTCATCGAGCAGCTGTATACATGTACTTGTGAAATATGACCCTGTGTATGCCCACATGTGGCGTGTCAACCTCTATATGAATGGGTTATGGCCCATGCACACACACTGCCCACACCATAGCCCTACTATGACAAGCCTGCTGAGGTCATCCACTTTGAAATACACCTTTAGGGGAATTGCAGCCCAGAAATCTCCGTGGCATGTCCCATAACTGTGTACTGCTATAGTGTGATAAACTAGTTACTTAGGAGTTCAACCCCTAGACATGGCAACTGTGTGTGTGTGTGTGTGTGTGTGTGTGTGTGTGTGTGTGTGTGTGTGTGTGTGTGTGTGTGTGTGTGTGTCTGTTTGTCTCTGTCTGTGCAGAGAGCAATGCTTTTTAGGGTAGTCACACTCCCTATAATTGAAATGCCCTACATTGCTAAGGCTGCTGATGTCATCCACCTAGAAATACATCTCTGAGAAGGTTGTAGCACAGTAATCTCCGTAGCATGTGCCATAACTGCGTATTGCTTTAGTGTGATACATTAGTAGGAATTATAATCCCAGACTTGTCAAGTATGTGTGTGTGTGTCTGTCTGACTCTGTCTGTGTAGAGAGGAATGCTTTTTAGGGTAGTCACACTCTATACAAATTTGTATGTTCTACTTTGGCAAGACTGCTGATGTCATCCACCTAGAAATACACCTCTGGGAAGGATGAAGCCCAGTAATCTCAGTAGATGTACCATAAATGCATATTGTTGCAGTGTGATACATTAGTTAGGTAGGAGTTCTAATGCCAGACTTGGCAAGTGTGTGTGTGTGTCTGTGTGACTCTGTCTGTGTGGAGAGCAATGCTTTTTAGGGTAGTCACACTCCATACAATTCGTATGCTCTACTTTGGCAAGGCTGCTGATGTCATTCACCCAGAAATACACCCCTGGGAAGGCTGTAGCCCAGTAATCTCCATAGTGCATGCTATAACTGCGTACTGCTGTAGTATGATAAATTAGATAGGAGTCCTAATCCCAGACATTGCAAGTGTGTGTGTGCGCTTGTGTGTCTGTGTGACTCTGTCTGTGTAGAGAGCAATACTTTTTAGGGTAGTCACACTACATACAATTTGAATGCTATACTTTGGTAAGTGCTGATGTCATCCACCTAGAAATACACCTCTGGGAAGGATGTAGCTCAGTCATCTCCATTGTGCATGGCATAACTGCGTACTGCTGTAGTGTGATATAGAACTCTGGTAGGGTTCTATTCCCACCCATGACAGTTTTGGATGTTATGTGTGTGTTTCAATGTCTGTGCAGGGAGCAATGCATTTTTGGCTAGTCACATTCAGTACATTTCAAATGCCCTACTTTGTTAATCTTGCTGATGTCATTAACTGTGAAATACACCTTGGGGAAATAGTTCTCCAGTAGTCCCCATGGTACATCCTATAACAGCTTCATGATGTAGTGTGATATAGACCTCTGTTAGGGGTTCTATACCCACACATGTTGGTTGTGGATGTTTTCTGTGTGTTTTAATGTCTGTGTAGGGAGCCGTGCATTTTAGCCTAGCCACACTCACTACAATTTGAATGCCCTACTTTGGCAATCCTGCTGATGTCATCCAATGTGAAATATACCTTTGGGGAAGGAGTAGTCCAGTAATCTCCATGGCACGTACTATGGCAGCTTCATGCTGTAGTGTGATATAGACCTTTGTTAGGGGTTCTATACCCACAAATGTTGGTTTGGATGTTTTGTGTGTGTTTCTATGTCTGTGTAGAGAGCAGTGCATTTTAGCCTAGCCACACTCACTACAATTCGAATGCCCTACTTTGGCAATCCTGCTGATGTCATCCAATGCGAAATACACCTTTGGGGAAGGAGTACTCTAGTAATCTCAATGGCGCATACTATAACTGTATACTGCTGTAGTGTAAGAAAATAGTTAGGTAGTAGTTTAATCCCAGACATGAAGTGTGTGTGTCTGTGTTTGTAACTCGTATCCTGGGTGGAGGTGGTTGTGAGTGTGTAAAAACTGGGCCCAATGTGGAGCAGGTTTTGCAAATTTCTTATATGGTGGCACTAGTCTATATCACAATGTCCACTATACAGGGATAACAGGTGTGAAATAGCTGAGAGGTTGTGGTGCAGATCCATACCCATACACGTGACATCAAGGCCAGGCAAACAAAGTTAACAACCCTAGTATTAGCCAGTCAACACTCTCAACCCATGTCTCATACACACTCACACACTTGCCTGGGCAACACCCACTATGTTGGTAGTACACTGCATATTGCCCACTGATAGTAACTATGGAGTGATTGCAGTGGCCTACAGAGGGCATGGCACCCTATCCATCTGTCCAATAGCCACATACATGCAGACATTGCACCTTCCCCATGTTCCCCACTGGACACCTGCAACAACTGTGATGTCATCAAATGTGACCCACAAAGGACATACCATGCCGGAAAACATGCCCTGTATGGACAGATGCCACTGACACCAGGGTATATCATTAGCATGCTATCAATGTAGGTGCAGGGTAAACCTGCTGTCCATTACCACTTCCTGCCACATGAGGCCAGGATTGGCACATCTGATGATAATCTGTGTACACAACAAGGGCCAGACACCCCAGGTACAGTTCCACATGTCACTGTACATGCATGTGGGAGGTGTGCACATCACAAACACCGTCCATGCCATGGACTAAGGAACACATACATGGCAAGCAATGCACAGCATTGCCCACATGCATTAGTCACCCAGGTGACTGGATGGTGAATACAATACTCACCTGTGTGGGCAAATCCAGAATCTACACCCCTGAGCCACAATGCAGACCATTGTCATGTGGCCTGATGTCAAGGTGTACCCATCACCTAGCCTTCTATAGCCGTCTGGTACAGTTCACCACTACACACCCACGAATCAAGGCACCCATGCATGTCAGTACTGGCACCCGGTGTGTGTGTGTGTGTGTGTGTGTGTGTGTGTGTGTGTGTGTGTGTGTGTGTGTGTGTGTGTGTGTGTGTGTGTTGTATGATGCGTATGTTCACATTCACACTCACTATAACCCCCATTGGCATAGTGCAGCATGCTATCTGATGTCAGACACCTCCCCATACCCTTTGGCCATATAATCTCTGTATGACCCGTGTGGTGCATGTGATACCTGCACAGTAATGTGTTGTGGCAATCTCACTAGTGATGGGTTGTATTCCTGCTCCTGCCAAGTGTGTCAATGTGTGGGTGTCTCTGTGAGAATGTGGCTGTGCTGATTATGGCACCTGTCCATGTGGACAGGCACATGTACTACACCTACTGTATAGCTACCATATCCCTGTTGCAGATGTCGCTCACCATCACATATACATTCTGAGGGCTCCACAACATGCATCCTATGTGGCACATCCAATAACTGCATAGAAATGTGATAACACTACATAGTCATCAGGGATTTGATACCCTGTGCTGGTAGGTGTGTAACGCAAACATGCTTAAGTTTTACTTTCTCACCCCTCCCTGACTTGTCTTTGCCTATGCCTGCCTCTCTCACTCCCTCTCTGGTGGATGTGGAGACCTACACCTGCTTTTATTAGGCAGCAGCATGTGCATTTTAAGTGATGCTCATGATCAGCTGATGGCCTCTGCATGAATTGCAGCTCTCCCCTAGCTGATTGCATGTGTAACAGCTGTGGTAACATTCCCATAGTCAATTGCCTGGAAACACACTCCAATATCTAGGCACATCATGTTGGTGTTGGCCCTTTTCATTCACTGTGAGTAGGAACTACATCTGTTGTTTGGCAAACAGAATCTTAGATGGAATGGGGATTTACCTCTAACAACATACACTGTGGAAACAGGGCAACACAAAGGAAGGGGATGTGCCTGACCTGACCACAGACTATAAGTGCTGCTATACTGCATTTGGAGTAATGGTTTAACAGTGTGTGTGTGGATATGGCTGTCCTACATGTTTTAATACCTGCCATGTCAGTGCTATATTTATGAGGAAGCAACCATCTGTAGGGTCATCTGCAAACTAGCCATTGTGTGGTGCCTTTTGTTTCAGGTTTTACCCACAGAGCACCTATCTGTGAACTGCAGAAGGCAGTGTGAGGATTGCAGTCTGTAGATGGTGAAAGCCATGACAGTTACTGACTTTATATCCCTCATACGACATATGTTGCAACAAATCCTGTTACTCCAGTAAATGTATGAGGTTATCACAGCAACATGTCCATATTGGCCCTGTGTATGTGCTTCCAGCCACAACTCTGTCAACCTTTGTACATATGACATGCATTAAGATGTGCATATGTGATGTACACCATAATTAGTGTCATCATATCTGATAACAAGCCAGTGAGATATCAGACTGCTACACATGTTATGTACAGTAGGGGTTATATTTGATGACATAACCTGGACATTCTGTGGTTGTGTGTAGTGTACTGAGGTCTGTGTACTTATGGTGAATGTCAACAGTGTGTGTATTGTTAATATGTATTTTGGCCTGTGTACAGACTGTGGTAGATGTCATTGTTCTAGGTCCTGACCTATCTGATGTTACATGCTGCTCCACTGTATGTTACCATATTGGCTTACATGTTTGTGGGGCCATACAGACACATGTCCCATACCACAGACAGGCATCAGACCAAATTGTGTAACAGCCCAGTATATGTAGGGTTAGTGTGTGAGTGGCACATATGAGGATGGTGTTGAACAGATAGTCCATATACTGTAATATTATACTAGCTTGACATATGTGGCTGGGGCTGTGTTCACACTGGTTGTGGTTATGCACTTTCACACAGGTGTATCTTACCACGTGACATGCCCGTAGAGCCTGCTATATATGGAGGTACATGTACATTCTCCCATAGGAGATGTAGGCCAGTGTTGAGCTAATCTGCCTGTAGCCTGCACAGTGCATTGTTACATGCCTAGCAGCTTAGTGTACTTACCCAGTGAGATGTCATGTCCAGATACTTTCCAGATGTACTGATGCCAGGCCTCCCTTAACAGTCATGTATGTCAGAAAGAGCAGTGGGATGCTGTACAGATGTATGTCAATATCTAGTGGGTAGTAGTTGGCCATGGCTCCCCTGTACCAGCAGTTATTATGTGTCAGGACATATAGGGGTGTGTGAATGCATAACCTATGGTGGCAAATGTATACCAGTCGTTATGTGTTATACCCATCTACATGGCTAACAACTATATTTTCAGGCTTGGCCCACATGTTTTGCTCTAAGGGGTTCAGTCTATACCTTTGGACTGTAGACAGTGTGTCAGAATATCCACATATATTGGCCAATATCTCTGCTGCAGTCCACAGGGGCATGACGTGCTAGCAGAGGTACTGTACTATGATGTCCTTAGGATGTCTGTCAGTAGCCAATGGCGCACATGTGAAAAGCAGATATGACCTCCCACACACACCATGTCTGTGAAGAAAATCCCAAATACAGTCGCAATAGTCTACTAATATAGCTGTTATACATACCTAACATCTTCTTGCACTATGAAGTTGGGACTATAGGGGCTGGGGTAGGGCTACACTCCATGTTCAGGACATATGGTGAATATATACATAGATATAATTATCCGGATATCTATACATATAATTACACATATACATATCAACATAAAATAGATGGGCATGTATATGTACATCGATATACATATACACACCTAGATATATACATATACAGAGCAATATATGTCTACACATATACAGATAGTGATACATATCCACATATACATATGGATATCTACAGATATATTGACAGTAGTAGGTATATCAGAATAGATATGTATGTACATATAGTTTTATATATATATATATATATAGATATATATATATATATATATATATATATATATATATATATATATATATACCAACATAACTAGGCATATCTGTAAACATACATATATAGCTATATACACATATATCTATATATACATATATGTATATCTGTCACCCGCCGTCAGGTCCGGGCCATGGTGCATAGGGAGCTCGACAGGGAGTTTCGAGACTAGCTATACCAGCTTGAGGGCACTGTTTCCATATGGGGCTACTGTGCTTGCGACTTCCAAACACCCCTCCCCCTCCAAGGAGTTTACCCCCCGCATGTGTCATATACTGCTCCTGTATGCATCTTGTTTGTCTTGTCTGTTTACCTACCCAAACTACCTCCCCAAATATACCTACTACCCCTCCCCAACATCCCACTCTCACCTGAAAAAAAGGGCAATCTGTTCCCACAAAAAAATTTTGCCCCTTACATAGCTGTCCATTTTGCACACATGTCCACTGGACACATGTAATCCGGTCTAATTGGCATCACAACAAATTATTGTTGTCCTCAACCCCTCCCAGGGATGTGAGTGTCCAAATCTACCTCCAAATTCAGTGTATATGCACAGCTGTTGCTGTAAAAAAAAATGGGCAGCTATGGACCTTCCCTACACCCTTCCTGCACATCCCTGGCTATTTTCCCTACTGTCTTTCCCTCTTTGTGCCCCTTTTTCACCATTTTCCTATCAATCCCTTTTTCTTTTCTTTTAAAGAAATTAGCATGGGGTAAGCGGGAGTAAGCACTTTTAAGCAGCAGTGAGCGGGTTTAAGCCTGTTTGCGTGGGGGTAAGCTATGCCTACACAGGTTAAGCAATATAAAAGCTAACTGAATATAAGAAACTGTAACTGGAAGTCAGCACTGCTTACTGTCATGCATACCAGCGCAAACCCACTCACAACTGCTTAAAAGTGCCTTAACCACTCTGTATCCAACGGCCCTTGTTCTGCCCAGCAACAAAATAAACAGCCTCTGCTAGGCTCAAACTCAGGAGCCTGCACAACATAGCAAATGAGAATTACCACTAAGCCATAGCAGACATACATGACCCTGCTGTTTTCACAAATATAGCATCCAGCAAGATCATTCAACAGTACAGGAAATGTATTTATACATGTAGATGTATGTGTGTGTGTGTGTGTGTGTGTGTGTGTGTGTGTGTGTGTGTGTGTGTGTGTGTTTTTATGTGTGTGTGTGTGTGTGTGTGTGTGTGTGTGTGTGTGTGTGTGTGTGTGTGTGTGTATATATATATATATATATATATATATATATATATATATATATATTTATTGATAACTAAATAGATATATACGTCTCCCTCTCTATATTATATATATATATATATATATATATATATATATATATATATATGGATCTACCTGAAAATGCCGACAATGCAGAACGCCGACAATGAGAACACCGACACCGGAAGATCAACAACTGAGAAGACCGACAGTTGAGTATCCCGACGCTGAGAACATTGACATGTTAAGATAAGTGTGCGATAGGGACGGACGTTAGGATCAGGGTGTGGGTAAGGTAAGTGTGCGATAGTGACGGGGTTTAGGTTTAGGGGTGGGTTAAGTGATTTAGGGTTAGGGTGCGGGTAAGGTAAGTGTGCGATAGTGATGGACTTGAGGGTTAGGGGTGGATTAAGTGAGTTAGGGTTAGGGTGTGGGTAAGGTAAGTGTGCGATAGTGACGGATCTTAGGGTTAGGGTTTGGGTTAAGGTTAGTGGATAGATAGTTGTGTTTGTAAGGTTTAGTGTAGGCTTGTAAGGTTTTTGGTGTGCTTGTGATGTGTGTGTGTTTTTTGGGAAAGGTATTTGTTTTGTTGTTTGTCGGGATTTTGGTTTGTCAGGCATGTGAAGTTTCGTGTTTTTGAACTTTTTTTTCGGTGTTTTCGTGTTGGTTATCTCGTTGTCGGCATTTTCAGGTAGACCCATATATCTATATATATATATATATATATATATATATATATATATATATATATATATATATATATATGTGTTTGTGTGTGTGTGTGTATACAGATATATATCTCTAGATATAATAGAGCACATGACAAAGACATATATGCCCACAGGTACCTTAAATGGTGGTGAGGAGGCTCAAGCAACATATGTCTTACACGTATCGATACCCCAGCCATGTCACCTGTATGATGTAAGGCTGGTTTTGATAACATATCGTACAGTACAGTCTGGCTACAATAGTGAATGTACAATGTGTAAGCAATAAACATTCCTAAGATACATGTAAACACAGGTATGCAGATACATATATATGTCTATATATATATATATATATATATATATATATATATATCTATATATATATATATATATATATATATATATATAGATATATATGTATATATATATCTACATATATATAGACATATACGTACCTACATATACACACACAGAGGTATGTCTAGGAAGATACATATTTAGAGGGTGCACACCACACTGAACAGCCAGTATCCCTACAGTTGCAACCTCATCAGATGGACAGTGTATGACTCACCCATACAAAAGACAATTGTTGCCTGAAACATATACCCACAGAGAAGTCAAAGGATGTAACATCACACACAGGTTTGCATATGTTTTAAAGGTTTAGCGTACTATTACAGTCCTATATGTCATGTCATTTTGCAGTTTATACTCTGAAATTCATACAAACAGATCAATGCAACTGTCAAACAGATAATTTAAAACAGTAATCTGAAAGCATTACATATGTTGCTGTCCAGGCCAAGGCCTTCAAGTACTACAATAGTAAATACTGACTGGGCCACAGGATAACAATCAATCAACGTAAGTAATGCAGATGTATAGCCCCGAAGCCTCTAACTACACTCTGTAACCAATTCCTAGGGGGAAAATACCTAAGTTGACACAATGGGATGTATCTGTTACATAACAATGCATAATTGAAACCATCACAATTGAACTGACAAACAGAAAAGGCTGTATGGCAGTAATCAGTAGGCCAGCAATGTTCACAAGGTGGAATGTATGGTAATGTACAGCCATATACCTTAAGCCAGCTTGCTACTGATATACCTCACATGTTGTAACACCCTAGGTTAATTATGGTGCTTCCCCCACTAGACTGACTTACAGGGGCATATAAGACTGTTACATACACTGACATCTACACTGCAGAGGGGCACACATGTGTTGTGCAGATGAAGGCTACATATATATGGACCCTATCCCACAATATGTGTGGGGGCCACAACAGCAGTTGAATGATGGTGGGAATGTCAGCATGACATAATCACTGGCCACCACATAATAACCCCTTACTGCATGTCATATCAACAAAGCCAGGTATTTTGATAGAGGACAGAGGCTGGTACACTGGCCCATATTTGAAATAGTGTTTCCATACACTGAGAAAGTTGCTGTTGTCACAGGATAGTCTGCAACATACCCTTAGAAAAGAATATGAAATCAGAAACAGAAATGGATGTAGCCACCTACTGATAGCACTCAACACACACTGCCAGTGATATATCTGGCACAAGACCTGTGTGGTGGACAGACAAAAGTATAGGCCTAGAGCTGAGAGCTATGCCGACAGACTGAAGTCCATGTTAAACTAGTATGTACACACAAACCCTGCAAAACTGGTGCTATACAATGCATATACCAACACTACTCACACTCTGTCTGTAGTTCTGGAACCTTATACAAATATGTAGCAGCCCTGAGACTGAAAGTCCTCTTCTGAGAGGTATTGCTACCTGCTGTCTGTAACACTGCTGCCCACACGCAGGAAGGATGTCTACCATACTGGAAAGGTAAAGGGACCATGCCCAAATGATGTAGGGATTTATAGTAGTGGGTTGCCATGACAGTGGTAATTGGAAGTACTACACAGCATGCTGAATGCAGGTAGCAAGTGGAGGACACTGATTGGTGCAGAGGCCATCATCTGATCATGTGCTTCACCTACAAATGCCATGCTGCAATCTAGTCAAAGCAGCTCATTCCAGCTACTGGAGAGAGAGAGAGAGAGAGAGAGAGAGACAGAGACAGAGACAGAGACAGACACAGACAGACACACAATCTCAATCAATAAAGAAAAATAGCTGTAGGCTAAGGCCAGGAATAAAAAGAAAGTTTTGAACAAACATCACTCACAGAACAGGTATGCGAAGTATATATGCATGTAATTGACTGTAGTACTTGAGCCAAAATAATGGGATAGATGATGTTGAATGATTTGTATGTGCCAGCAGGTGTTGTTGTAATGATGTTCAGCTGAACTAATGCTATGGATGCTAGAGTCCGTTTCTGTGGGTGGTGGGCCATACTCATCGACTGTGCAGAGCAGCACTGACTGACAAGATGTAAGCCATCATAGTGTGTGTTGTGTAATGGAAAACATGTCTAGTAGTGTGGCCAATAGCCAGTGGTAGAGGTAATGGCATAATGACGGACACGTGAGCTCCAGAGCCCACCACTTGCAGCATACTCAGGTTAATGTGTAATGTAGCATGCTGAAATGCCATAGGTGTGTAAAAGGTGTACCTGCAATCTGTCTGTGTATATACCCCCTAATGTTAGGCTGTGTCCATATGCGGCACCTGTCTGTGTTGTAGCAAGGCAGAACACTCCAGCTGTGCAGGAAGGAGAGTCAGAGATCATGGACCTGATGTCTGAATTTACCATATATATATATATATATATATATATATATATATATATATATATATATATATATATATATATATATATATATATATATATATATATATATATATATATATATATATATATATATATATATATATATATATATATATATATATATATATATATATATATATATATATATATATATATATATATATATATATATATATATATATATATATATATATATATATATATATATATATATATATAGATATAGATATATATATGGGTTACCCTTAATATGTCGAAAGGCCACTACATCGAATTCCACTTTACCAACACGGCAGAACCTCGACAAATGAAGAGCCGAAGTTTCCCGCACTGTAAGTTACCGTTTGGCCATTCATCTGAACTTTGCCCTGTACCCCCGCGGTAGTGCGTTCTCAGAGTTGGAATATTAAATTAGGGGGTGTGGGGGGCATAGCCCCCCACCACTGTGTATTCGGTTTAATGGCATTTTTTAGCTCTGGATGGCCAAACGGTAATTTACTGTACAGGAAACTTCGGCTCTTCATTTGTTGATGTTCTGCCATGTCGGTGAAGTGGAATTTGATGTAGTGGCCTTTGGATGTACTAAGGGTAACCCATATATATATATATATATATATATATATATATATATATATATATATATATATATATATATATATATGGGTTCACTATGAAAGACCGAAAATCCACAATACCGACACCCATAATCCTGACACCAAATAACCGAAAGACGAGAAGACTGATGGACCACAAGAGCGAAATTCAAAATTGCGAACGTTCAACACACATACAGTACACACATACACACAGTGGCCCCCCAAACCCAAACAAATAATCCTACACTATAGTTAAGAAGGGGGGCAAGCCCCCTTGCACCCTCCATGTGGGGGGGCTGCACCCCCCACTTTAATATTCTAACTCTGAGATCGCACAAACGCACACACAAGGCAAATTCACACCCACAAATTACAGTCCCTCACACACACACAACTGTCACAGCACACACTAACACACACTAAAGCCCCTCACAAACACACATACTTACCTGAAATGCAATGCCAGAAGCGCTAACTCAATATCCCTTAACATGGGGATTTTGAATTCCACGCTTCTGCTCTTTCGGTAATATGGGGTATCGGGCTTCTGGTCTCGGTAATTTGGGTGTCGAGATTCTGAGCGTTTGGTATTTCGTAGGGGACCCATACATACAACATACATACATATATATATATATATATATATATATATATATATATATATATAGATATATTTATATATAGATATATATATATATATATATATATATATATATATATATATATATATATATATATAAATATATATATATATATAATATGTAGATATCTATATAGATATACATATGCATATCTGTATGTATATACATATATATATATATATATATATATATATATATATATATATATATATATATATATATATATATATATATATATATATATATATATATATATCTACATACACACACATACATATACATGTATGTAGAGGTATATATATATATATATATATATATATATGTATATATAAATATATATATATATATATATATATATATATATATATATATATATATATAGATACATATATTGATATATGCATACGTCTATGTCTACAGATATACAGACACCTACATGTATATATAAACGCAGATATACAACATAATATATATCTACACATATATAGAGATATATACATGTCTGTGTCTACATATATACAAACACACACACATATGTACCTATATATATAATTATATATATATATATATATATATATATATATATATATATATGTATATATAGGCTCATAGGTTCATACTAGGCTATCTGCCCTAGGGCATTTAAAGCCTAGCCAGAATGTGTTTGGCTTTCGCCACCCATTTTAAATTTATTTTGCTATGCCCTTTTTCGAGGTTAGTATACTGTGCCTCTGTCTAA
Organism: Protopterus annectens; assembly: GCF_019279795.1. Lineage (NCBI taxonomy): Eukaryota > Metazoa > Chordata > Ceratodontiformes > Protopteridae > Protopterus > Protopterus annectens. The sequence continues at coordinate 375,994,436 of NC_056733.1, forward strand.
CAGTGACACAAAAGTGATACCCAGGGTAAACCTACGATCTCCCATCCACTCATCAAGATTCCTCTTGAAGAGAGTCAATGAGGGACTCTGCCTAACCTGGACTGGGATTTTATTCCAGAGTGAAGGGAGCCTCTGGGTTATGAATTTGTCCCTCCAGCATGTCCTATTTATTTCAGTGCTGAGGTTCATGTCTCTCGAGCATGCAGCTCGATGGTATTTGGATTTTCTGAGGTGCAGCATGTCCATTAATTCCCGGTTGGACATGGCTTTATGCGTCAGGCACAGATTGCCTCTGAACAGGCGGTATGCCACTGAGTAGAGCTGGAGTTTCTTTAACCGGGCAGCATATGGCATCTGCTTGAGCCCTTTGATCCTCTTGGTGAGGTACTTTCGGGGTCTTTCCAGTTGCTGCAGGTGTCTGGTAAGGTACATCCCAAAAGGGGCATTGTACTCAATTATGGGCCTGATGAGGGATGAGTAAAGAGGCACGATGACCTCCACTGAACTAGATGTGAATCCCTTCATAATTAGGTGGGCTATATAAAATGTTTTTCTAACCACTTTGGCCATGTGGTTGTCAAATGAGAGATTGCTGTCAACTTGGGTCCCCAGGTCCCTAATTACTTCTTCTGTACTTAATGGATTACCACCTATGTGGTAATTTGTGGGCACTTTGTTTTTGCCAAAGGGGATGACTATACACTTTTTGGCATTCAGCTTGAGGCCATGGCTCTGGCACCAGTTGTCTGTTTCTATGAGGCCCTTTTGGAGGATGCTTGTGTCGGATATATATATATATATATATATATATATATATATATATATATAGATATATATATCTATCTATATATATATATATATATATATATATATATATATATATATATATATGTACGCCCTGTATTTTTGCATCACAGTGCTGCATGCTATGTGGAAGGGGATTTCACACATATAAATCCACACAAATATACAGCAGTAAATGTGTGCAACATGGACAGGTATGTTACTTGTAAACCCCTTTTTGGGACCACATTGTACTTGTCTGTGAAAGTGGGTTTGTGAATCCGGGTAAGAATAGCAGGTATATTTGTGGAGGTGGATTGGGTTGGTAGATAGAGAACAGAGCCTACAGGGGGTGGTATATGACACATGTGGTGGGTAAACACCCTGGATGGTGAGTGTCATCTGAAATGTGGAAGCCACATGAGCCCCCATATGGAAACAATGGGACCAAGGCTCCCACCCATTGCCAGTCACAACAGCAGTTGCACGGACCTGAAGGTGCCTTGGCTGGAGGTTGAGCAGGAGTAGCATGTGGAGCCTGTTAGTGTGTACTGAAGGTCTCAAGGGTGCTGTAACATATCCCCCTGGTTTGTGTGTAGCTCCCTACACACCAAACCCTGGACCTGACCACGGGTTACAGGATCATGTCTGTTTATGCCCCCGGGGGGGCACCACCCCTTGAGGAGGTTCCACCTGAAGGTAGTGTGGACCAGTAGTTGAGGAGGCCCCAGGGTGGGTCACACATTTGATGTGACCTGGTAACATGGCCAGATGAGGTTGGAGAGGTGGTTCTGCTGCCAAATATCCCCTAAACATGCTACTTTGTCACTGTTATAGAATATATGTGAGTAGTAATATTCTACATAATCCCTGAACATGTCCAAAAGCATGCATAGATATTCCCAATAACACAGAATGTCAGATGTGCAGCAATCACATAGCAAGCATACCACATGCATATATGGAACCATAGTGGCCCTGACAATGCTATGCAGGTGAATAGTCTGCAACACACCAGAAATGATAGTGTCCACACAGGGAAAATGACCACAGACACATAGCACAAAGTGTGTTACAAATGAAGGTGTGCCATACCCATTGAGATGTGTGAATAGCTTGTTGTTGCAGATTTGGGGGGGGCAGAAATGTGTATTAAGAAGTATGGTAACCTTGCTGTATGAGTTGCTGAGACCTGTTTCCATCTTTATGTCTTTCAGGCAAGATGTCCTTAGGGTGGCTTCCATCATATTCTGCAGAGGAAATGGAGATAATCCTCAGCTACCTCAGTAATCACTACACGTTACTGTTTGGCAGGCATGCACATGAGCAGCAGGAGCAAACTGCCCTGTGGAACAACCTCGTCCACAGGGTCAATGATGTTGGACACCATAACTGAAGTTATGAGCAGGTCCGGCATCATTGCTCTGACCTGCTTCACAATGCCCGCAGGCATGCTGCTGCAGTACTGGGGGATCACCTCACTACAGGGGGGGCATGCAACCCACCCCCAACACACGTGGAACAGGTGGGTGTTACCCATACACCAGCTGAGGAGCATGCAGGTAAGACCACAGGGAACATCAGTAGACCACATTTGCATTTGCATCTGCATCTGTATAGGTGGAGTATCTTCATCCTCTATTGGTTTTTCCCAGTTAGGGGTCACCACAGTAGATCACCTGTTTCCATTTCTTCCTGTCCTCTGCATCTTGCTCTGTCATACCAACCACCTGCATGTCCTCTCCCACCACATCCATAAACCTTACCTTAGGCCTTTATCTTCTCCTCTTACCTGACAGCTTCATCCTTCACATCCTATTCCCAATATACCCAGCATCCTTCCTCAGAACATGTCCAAGCCAATGCAATTCTGCTTCTCTGGCTTTGTCTCCAAACTGTCAAACCTGGTCTGACTGTCTAATATACTTTTTCCTAATCCTGTCTACCCGTTACACCCAGTGCAAGTCTTACCATCTTTAACTCTGCCACATCCAGCTCTGACTCCTGCCTGTTTGTCAATGCCACTGTCTCCAACCTATATAACATAGCTGGTGTCACTACCCTCTTGTCGACCTTCCCTTTTACTCTTAATGGTACTCGTCTGTCACAAATCACTCCTGACACTCATCTCCACCCACTCCACCCTGCCTGTACTCTCTTCTTCACCTCTCTACCACACTCGCCATTACTCTGAACTGTTGATCCCAAGTATATGAACTAATCCACCTTCGGCAACTCTACTCCCTGCATCCTCACCATTCCTCTATCCTCCCTCTCATTCACACACATATTTGCTCTCATAGTCCAGCTGACCTTCATTCCTCTCCTCTCTAGAGCATATCTCCACCTCTCCAGGGTCTCCTCAACCTGTTCCCTTCTCTCACTACATATCACAATGTCATCTGCAAACATCATAGTCCACAGGGACTCCTGTCTGATCTCAGCTGTCAACCTGTCCATCACCACTGCAAATATAAAAGGGCTCAGAGCTGATCCATGATGTAATCCCACTTCCACCTTAAATGCATCTATCACTCCCACTGCAGACCTCACTGCTGTCACACCACCCTTGTACATATGCTGTAACACTCTTACATACTTCTCTGCCACTCCTGACTTCCTCACACAATACCACAACTCCTCTCTAGGCACCCTGTCATTTGCTTTCTCTAAGTCCAGAAAGATACAATGCAACTCCTTCTGACCTTCCCTGTTCTTCTAGATCAACAGTCTCAGAGCAATCATCGCATCTGTAGTGCTCTTTCTTGGAATGAAACCATACTGCTGATCACTAATAATCACCTCCCTTCTTAAACCAGCTTCCACTACTCTTTCCAATAATTTCATGCTGTGAGTGATCATTATTGCCCCTCTGTAGTTACTACAGTTCTGCATATCACCCTTATTCGTATAATCCACTACCAAAACACCTTTCCTCCACTCCTCAGGCATCCTCTCACATTCCAAGATTCCATCAAACAATCTGGTTAATCATTTCACTGCCATTTCCCCTGAACACCTCCAAGCTTCACCAGGTATGTCATCTGGACCAACAGCCTTTCCATTCTTCATCCTCTTCATAGCTATCGGTACCTCTGGCTTGTAGACCATGCATATCTGATATGTCATAACTATTGTTTGTTGAGGCATAGTAGTAATAAACAGATGTGCATAAGTGCTAGTATTGTGGACTTGTACTGTTGATGTAATGTAATGCTGCACCCACCCTGTAGCAATGCCACAGCTGTGACCACTAACATTGCATCTCTCACACTCTTACTCAGGTCCCTCCAGTATACCACCATGGCAGCAGCCTGTAGCTGGTGAGTATGGTTTATATTGATACTTGCCAATATACCGGGCATGTACTGGCTATGGTATATGCCATGCACACATCTAACACACCTACCCTTAATGCATGCTGTACATGTTCACGTATTGTTGCTATTGCATGCACTGCATCACAGTGGTGACCATGATGGGGTATTGGGAAGGTGTGTCAAATGCCTGCGGGATAAGTAACATCCTGTCATTGTGAAATGTGCCCACAGGGATTAACATAATGGTGGCACACAAAGACTACAGTAGGGACACATGTGAAACATCACCCCTGTACAGTGCACCAACAGTTTATATACCAGTATTACAATAGCAACTGTTACAGATGTGCACTGTGGCATAATGTATTAGTGTGGTCCACATTATTAGCTGGGACTTGGCTGTAACATGTGCTGTTCAGTGTATGGGACACTGCAAACTGACACACATGTGTAGCCCATACTTGTCAAGCATCTGCAAAAAGCCTGAAGGTGGGGAGGGGGTGTCAGCATGACACACCAGTGCACTGCAGCACGGGACCATAAGGATGGTAAGAATGGCTGTATCTGCACACAGACTGGGTCAGTAACTCTGGCGGACATAACTCTACACCCACAGAAATAGTGACAGCAGTGTGTGAACACCAAGGAGTGTGCACATGAGTAGACCTTGTAATCATGCAGAGTTGAGGAACATGTGTAGGGCAGACTGACCATACACAAGCAAACGCAGATGGGCCATGCTAGTAATCCCCTGACAGGAATAGTGACTGCTGTAGTACACATAACAATAGATGCAACAAAACATCATGATAATCATGTGCACACATAGGCATAGGCACACACAAGACTGTATGCAATGCAGTTAGCATCCGCACACCTAACACCTTTAGTAGACACTGCATGTGGATGTACAGGACATATGGCACATATCAGGTTCATGTACTGTTAATATACATAGCGATGTTGTCCCATGGCAGATCAAGGAATGGTGTATCACATCAATAAGAGTGTGTAGACTCCACATAGCAACGGTATGATCTGGCAGTTGCCAGTGTAATACTATTGGATTGTTCATACATGGTCTGCTAATGCTGAGAGCTGTAAATCACACAACAAGCATTCACAACTGACATCTGACCACACATCATCCCAGGTATGTTTTGCTGGAAAACATAGGGTCTGTGAGCATTACAGCTGACATAACTGACACAGTACTACACATTCAGCAATGGGATGTACACCTGTGAGTTGTGGAGCACTGTACATGGCAGGCTGCATAACAGGTGCACAGCAAAACTTTGTACATGGGTGCAGTGTTCCCCAGGGGAAGGGGGATCACCTACTAACACAGGCCATGTCGCACACACATGCATACTGTTGCTAGCATGGATTGACTATAGCTGCACTGTATGCTGTTGTGTACCATATGTTATGCATGTTGACAGATGGGTAATGGGAGGACTGTGTGTATTATCATTGTGCAACCTCACCTGTATGTGTGTCTGTGTGTCTGTGTCTCTGTGTGGGTGGGTGTTCATGTCATCTGTAGGTTCAATGTGGTGTAGAGGAGGGAGGATGCTGCATGTAGGATGTGTGTGTGCGTGTGTGTGTGATTATGTGGGTGTCCATGTATGCACATGTGTGACTGTGGAGTTTATGATATAGCAGTACTTCCCTTTGTGATAATGGAGTACATGGACATGGACTGACACAAGACACAACAGGAATACTTGTCTGATATGTAATCACAGGACAGCTGATGGTCTAATAAGGTCTGTAGCATGGAACATGCATTGGGAGGGAAAGTAGATACCTGGTATACCCTCAGTATCGCATACAGCAGGGAGGTAAATGACAACTCATGTAGGCAGCACTACAGATGCATTGGGGAATTACTAGACAACAGCAGGGAGTGTATACATATATCACAGTTGTCACATGATAGGTTGATTGAGCAGCATGTCAGGCATGTACTGAGCAATTCTTACACATGACACTACAGTGTGTGACATTATGGAGGGAACGTATCAGCCCCTCACATATAGGGGCCAAGTTCACAAAGTCCCAACATACACAGGGTGAACACTGAATGACAGCAGTGAGGCCATGTAAATCGTTCTTCACTCAGGTCATGGAGTTAATGGAGTAACAGGTCTTGTGTTGTGGTCACTTTTGTAGGCATTTAGAGGAATGAGACATTAATGAGTGGCATTAATGAGTGTATGTCACCAGGCGTGATGTATGATGGGCAACTTAACGGAATGCATGTGGGACTGTCTGTAGCATCACAGGTAGGTAGGTATTAAGGTGGAGTGTGTGTGTGTGTGTGTGTGTGTGTGTGTGTGTGTGTGTGTGTGTGTGTGTGTGTGTGTGTGTATTGTTATGTAATGCAGGACAGGTCTTAAAGTGCATTTCTTTTTATCCCCCAAAGGTGGCGAAGTGGGTCAGGGTCCCTCCTGCAGTCAACCTGATGTTGGTGTGCACGCAGACACTGATGATGATGAGACCATGATTGAGGCACAGGTTGGTTTGTCAGTGGTCAACACAGCACCAACATTTGACATCCCTTTCTTAGCCACCCCACCGCCACACACAGTTTCAGTGCCTATACATACCCCATCACCAGTAGCCATAGCTGAGGGACAGTTAGCAGTTAGTGGCAGTACACAGGGTAGTGTGGTGACCATGCCAGCTGTGTCTGTCCACAGCAGGCATAGCTGGATGTCCAGCAGGCCATCACATAGGTGGATGCACCAGGCTGCTCATGGTAGGGATGCTGGTCATCACTCACCTGGCAGAGGCACCTACCACCAGACACATCTTTCTGGCTGTCATGGAGGCACAGGCACGTATAGAAATGTACAACAGACAGGGCCTGAGGCTGCAGAGGGCTGCCTACTCATCTGTAAGTGACAACATCCATGAACTTGCTACTGCCCTCCGTGTACAGAACGAGATCATGGATAGACGGTGGGGGTGAGATGGTGGGCCTCCTCGACCATGGTATGTCTGTGCTTTTGAAACTGGTGGGAGTGGTGCGATGGCTGCATGGATGTAGGCCAGAAACAACAACATCTAGTGGTCGATGTGGATGTGCTAGGACTCCAAGCCACTCCCGTGCTGGAAGTTGTAGCCCCAGCACATCACTGGGAGTGCTGTCCAAACCACCCCAAAGCAGGCCTCATGCACATGGCCCTGGCCAGTCCCAGGCAGGACATGGTTCCAGGGGACATTTGTCATCATCAGGGGAGAGTAGCATCTCAAGGCCTGTACCTGCATGTGCCCATGAAACCCCTGGCAGGCACAGTCAGCATGTTCATGGCCAGAGGTGGTGAACTGCACACTCTGCCAGGTATGGTCTTCAGTTGTCCAAAAACTCATTTATGGGCAGCCACATGGCAGAACTGTGTGCATGCATACCCACACACTAAACAAACACATGTAGGGCAACCCCATACCGACATGCACCACATCACCACACCCCATCCAAATAATTAAAACCCTCACCCACACACATGGTGTCAAATGTATGGATCACCCTCGGCCTCTGGCAAACCAGCAACACATCCTGTGCATATGATGATGCCTTTGTCACATCCCTGTCATCCATAACATCGATGCAGGGACAGGCTAATATGGTTCTGATGCACACAGTGACTATAATACAGTGCAGCAATGTACTGCAGTGTAACATGTTGTCAGGAGTAATGTGTAATGTATACATGCCAGGTAGTGTAGCCATCCAGCTATGGTGCATGTTAGCTGTTAGTAACACTGGGTGATTGTGATCTCCATAATGTTATCCATTTGTGTTGTAGGTGTACATGTGTCAGCAGGAGGATGGTCTGCAGGCATATTCCACAAGGGTTACGACACTGTGGTGATACCATGGCTATGACATATCCAGAGTACAGTTGCACACATGTCACAGGATTGTCTAACAGTTATTGCCTGTGCCACATAGACAGGTGACCCACTGGGACATGTATAATTTGCTACCGTATGTAGACCCATCCACATACACGCACACTCTTGTATGGCAACACTGTGACTAGACCCCTACCTAGGTATGTAGTGCTACTGAACAGTGTGGCTTTCATTGCACACACCATGCAACATTTAGGTTGAGGTGTGTACCAGGTTACATGTTACATGCCGAAAATCCACAGACATGTACAGTATGGTAATGGTGGATGTAATGGCCGTATATGGATAATACATAGTGTGACATACCATCATACACACATTGACAGATACATAGGCAAGCACACATCCGAGAGACCTGGGCCTATTGGTGCTAAGTAACTAGCCCGTGTGGCCAATGTGTCACACATAGGCTGCACACAGCACATGTGTAACTGGGCTGTATTATGGTTTCAGTTACCTGTATGGTTGATGGTGACAGTGGTCATCATAAAGTAGTACATGGGGCATATACCAGGTGTACCATGGTGTATTGGGAGTGTACACAGCACCCACATCCCCCAGTGACTATTGTATGCACTGGAACCCATGACGACACTCTGACATACTAACTATCACGCAGTGCCCATGACTGCAATACAACCCATTGTATATCACAACAGTGGTACTACAGGGATATGCATCTAATGCACATGCCACAGGCATAGTAGGAGTTGCATTTCCATGCCTCACCTATGGGGACCGACAAATCTATCTGTACTACTGTGCGGCAATGTGTAGTGTAATAGGAGTATGTGGCCTCAGAATGGTGTACCCTACAGATATGCAGACATGCTAACATACACACACTTGCCAGACCTCAGTGGGTTTTGCATGCCTATCGACCCATTTGTACAACACTGTTGTGCTGGTAATGCATGGCTCGTGTAGCCGTTAGGGTGAGGAGTGTAACAGGGTACATGTCATGTCCAACACAGCAGCAGCAACATCTGACTATGGCAATGGGTGTTGAGGTGGTTGTGAAGGGCGTCATGGCGTTCTGACCTACAGGTGTACTAACACACAGACCCTGTTATTCTCAGTAATGCACATGTACACATGTGTCAGGACTGTGGTGCATAGCTGTAGGTGGTCATAGCTGTGTCCATGGCTATTGTCCATAGGGAAATGGGTTGTTTAGGGGTTGTGTGTGCATTGGTATCATGCTACCTGCCATGTGCCAGCAGGCAATATATCGACAGACAGGGTGAGTGTGACATGCATCAGCCAATCCTCAGGGTGCCTTCTGCACATGGCCACTGAGGTGATCCAGTTGAAATGTATGCAACATGTAATACAACACATGCTTAGTGCCTGTGTTGGAGACCTGTACCCAAGCATGTTCTGTTGACTGTGGTAGTGTAGTGTAGGTACCCATGGCAGGTGGTCTGTACAGGTTGCTGTCTCCTATATGTGCCAGTTAGTACACAGCTGGGAAGACATGCCAGTGTCAATCAAGCATAGGTTGTCGGTACATATCCCAGCTGGATACCTACCATCTACACATCTGTAGAGGGACTCACAGACACCAGCTTGGCAAGTAGCTATGCAGTAGGATGAATGTGTCGACAGATGGATGTTTGACAACAATATGTATGCCTGTACTAAATGTATGCCCTCACTAACATGTTCTGTACAGACAGTACTCTACAGTGGCATTCCATATGTCTGATCATTATCCAGTAGGGGATATACATGGTGACACAGCCCACCCATCAGGAACATGGCACTGAGGCCTCAGAGTCCAGCTATGCCTGCAGGTGTGCTTGTTGTCAGTAGTACTTTTAGCACTCTAACCTTGCCTGGGACAGCACTGTCAAAAGTAGTACTGCAATGTTACACTAAATGCCAGTGTGATAGCATGTACCCTGGGTTACTACCCCTGCACGTAACACATTCATATGGATAACAGTGCTGTGCAGGTCTCATATACTTGTGGGTCCCAGACATGACACTCACACTGCTTGCTACTGTAATGATGGCACATAGATGCACGTATTGCACATGGCATTACATACACTTATCACAGGTGTCAATACCCAGGGTTTGACATGGTCTTGTATGTTGAGCAGAGATTGTCTCTGAGTATACAATATGCCACAGAGTATAGCTGGAGGTTTTTGAGACAGTCAGCATAAGACATGTGCTTTAGGCCTGTGATACTTTTAGTGATGTATTTCTTTGGCCTTTGCAGCTGTTTTAGATGTCATGTGAGGTACATACCAAATGGGGCATTGTACTCTATAATGTGTGTAATGAGGGATGAGTACAGTGGGACAACTACCTCTGTTTTCCTGGATGAAAAGCCATTAGTGATGAGGTGTACCACATAGAAGGATCACCTCACTGTTGTGGCAATGTGGTTATTGCATGTGACACCACTGTCCACCTGTGTCCCTAAGTCTGTGGTTACACCGTTGGCGTTTAGTGTACTGCCACCTATGTGGTAATTCATGGGTACATGGTATTTCCCAAAGGGGATAACCACACATTTCTTGCCATTAAGCTTGAGCCCATGGCTCTGGCACCAAGCATCTGTTTCTGTAATGCCCATTAGTAGAATACCCACATCATTTGTGGATTCAACAGTGGCTCCCAGTTTGCAGTCATCTGTGAACTTTGTTAGACAGGGTCCCATAGTGTTTGCATGTACTTCAGAGAAGTAGATACCAAACATGAGCAGTCCCAGGATTGAACCCTGAGGTACTCCACTTGTCACTTGTTTGTAGCTGGTATTGGAGTCAGCTACTTTTACAGTGTGTGTTCTGTCAGTAAGCCAGTTGGCAACCCATTGTGTGATGTGAAAATGTATGGCCAGATTAGTACGTTTATCTATGTTTCCAGAGTGGGAGATGGTGCCGAAGGCGTTGGCGAGGTCCAGATAGGCTGTGTGGACTGCCTTACCCCCTTCCACAGCTCTGGAGACTGATTCTAAGAAGTCAATCATGTTCAGGACACACGATTGGCCCTTTACGAGGCCAAACTGGGTGGGGTTCAGTGTTTGAGGCTTGACATTGTCTTTGTTTATATGTTCCATTATAATGCATTCCATGCCCTTGCAGATCAGGCTCAACAGACTTATGGGATGGTATTTCCTGGGATCCAATGTGGATCCCCCCTTGTGGAGTGGAATAACTGTAGCTGTGTGCCACACAGTGGGCATGAGGCCTGAGGTGAGGCTATGATTACACATGACAAATAGGTGAGGTGCAAGTCCATTTTGTAGTTCATGTAGTACACAGCCTGGAATGTCATCTGTTCCCATGGATGCTGTATTCTTAGCTGTGGAGAGTGCAGTTTCTACCTGTGTGGTCATGATTACTTGTATTTTGCAATACTTTGGTATTGAGATGGGCCCTTTAGGGGGTGAGAGGGGGGTGAATGTGGCAGTACATTGATCTGCCAGGATATTGGCAAAATCCTTGGGATCAGTATATTTAATGCCATTCTGTTGTAGCTCAGATCAGTTCTGAGCATTGCCATTTAGATTCTGGACATAACTATAGAATGGTTTGTTGTTGTCTTTGGAATCTCTGGCTATTTCATATATGTAACTAGCTTTGGGAGATTCTATGAGGGATCTCAGCTTCTTACTGAGGCTGGTAAGGGAGATGTTTGCATCCTGGGCTTATCCATCTGTTTTCAACAGTCTCTTCCTTCTGTTGTACAGTTTGTTTATGGCAAGGGTCCACCATATTGGCTGTCTTTGTTTGGAGGGGGGCATCTTGGTTCAATTTGTGATGGCACGATACATGGACGAGTGGATGTGCTCACACAGTGCCTCACTATAGGATTCAGCAGTTGGTCTATAATCTCCCATCTCCATGGGTGTATCACAGTTTCTCATGTCTGACTTGAGTAGCATGAATTTGGCTTTGTAGAGGATTTTTACGGGGGTGTCCTTCCTGAGGTTTGGGGTTGGGATGTGGATATCGACGGTGAATAGCTTATGGTCAGACCTGACCAATGAGGGGGTGACCACTGGTGTGGAGCATCTATCTCCCATGTTGCTAATGACCAGGTCTAGGATATTGGAGCCTCTGGTTGGACAATGGATTACATGATTCAGGGTGTTGGAATCCATGACCTCCAAGAACCATTGGGGAAAGGCATTGTTACCTAAATAGTTCTCCCAGTTAATGACAGGGTAGTTTGAATCACCTAGTATGAGGGTTTTTGGTTGTATCTCAATAATTCCAGTATGTTTAGTAAGGTGTAGTGAGGATCTTGGGTCATAGTGGGGAATCTGTAGCAAGCTACAATTTGGATTGCAGTCTTGCCTAGTGTTAACTGCACCAGGAGATATTCAGATGCATGGTGCTGGGAACCAGTCTGGATGTGTGAATAACCTTGTTGAATATGGACATTCCTCCTGCTGTAGTGTTGTGGTCTTGTTTTGGTGGACGAAATGTGTGGTAAGAGTGGTAGCCTGGTATTGCAGGGGTGCTCTCTGGAGCATTGAACTAGGTCTCAGTTACTGGACAGATACCGATGTTCTCCATTTGTAGGTGTGCCTAGAGAGAGTGCATGTTTAGGATAAGACTTCATGCTTTGGGTAGCATTACCTTCAGTTTTGCATGCTTGTATCTGTTATGTTGGTGTTTTTTTTCCTTTGAACCTTGCCTAGAAAAGGCACTATAGGGGTGGCAAGAGCATTAGCCAGTAATCTGAATTCCAGGGGCAACAGGTGCAGACCATCTCTGGCAAGGCATCATGATTTGTCAATCATGTCATCCCAGGCAGACAGATACTGGATCCCCTTTGAATGATATCAGAAGCTTAGCCAATTGTTGAAGTCATTGCTGTGTATATGTATATATGTGAGTGTTAACATGTATATATATATATATATATATATATATATATACATATATATCTCCATATATGTACGTGGATATCTATATGTCCATATATGTATGTGGATATGTATATGTGGATAAATATGTACACATATATGTTTACCATATGTCCAGAACATGGAGTGGAATCCTACCTCAACATCAATAGTCCCAACCACTTAGTGCAAGGGGATGTCATGGATGTATTGCAGGTATATATGTAGACTGTTGCTACTGTAATAGAGGTTGTCTTAACAGACATGTCGGGTGTGGGAGGTCACATCTGCTGTAGACATGTGCGTCATTGCCTGTGAACAGACATCCTAATGGCATCATAGTACAGTACCACTGCTAGTAAAGTAATGATCCTGTGGACTACATCAGGGATATGACCAATATATGTGGACAGTCTGGTGCTCTGTGGGCAGTCCTGAAGTGTACACATGTTCCCTTCATGCATGACATATGGACCACGCCTCAGAATGGGGATGTAACTAGTCATGTACATGGGTATATCACGACAATACTGGACTACATATGCCCACACAGTTTATGCACGCACACACGCCAGTCTGTCCTGACACATAATACCTGGTGGTGCAGAGGTCACTTGGCCACATACTACCCATTAGATGCTGACATACATCTGTACAGCACACCACTGCTTTGTCAGAAATACACAACAGTTATGGTGGCCTGGCAGCAGTATGTCTTGCAAATAAATGGACATAGCAGCACACTGAGTAATTACACTAGGCTGCTAGGCATGTCACTAAGCACTGTGCAAAGTACAGGCAGACTGACACAACACTGGACTATATTTTCTATGGAGGAATACACATGTACCTGCGATTATAGTGGGCTCCACACGCAGGTCACAGCACAGTGTGGCAGACATCTGTGCGAGTGCATACCCACATCCAATGTCAACCCAGCCACAGACACATGTGATACACAAGCTTAATATGACAGTATAATGACTGTCTGTTAAACACCATCCTCATATGTGCCACTCAAACAGTAACCCTACATACACTGGTCATGACACAGTGTGGTCTGATGGCTGTCTGTGGTATGGGACACGTGTGTCTGGCCCTACATACATGTGAGCCAGTAGGGTACCATACACTGGAGCAGCATGTAACATCAGATAGAACAGGACCATTAGCAATGGCATCTACCACAGTCTGTGCACAGCCCAAGGTACATATGCACAATACACATACTGTCATCAATAATCCTAACTTGGGATTCTGCAACCTGTAGCTCTGGAGCCACATGTGGCTCTTACAACCCACTGTAGTTGCTCCGTTTACCTCCTAGGATTAATGGCCACTCTACCGCACCAAACACACACACACACACACACACACACACACACACACACACACACACACACACACACACACACACACACACACAGATCAAGCAATCCCAACATGTGAACACAATTATGGGTGTACGTCAGGTATTGTTCTTATACACTTAGTCCTTTTATATTTAGTATAACTATATGTGAAATCTTATATGCTCTGTTATCTTCATTTTAGGGGTCAAATAGCTGTTGTGGCTCCTGATTACTTTCATTTGGTGGGGGTGGGGCCATACATGGCTCTCTGGACAGTGAATGTTGCAGACACCTGCCCTACATACACAGACCACAGTACTGTACACACAACCGCAGAATGTCCAAGTAATGTCCTCAGAAACACCACTACTATACACAGTATGTGCAGCAGTCTGTTATCTGACTGGCTTGTTATCGGGTATGATGTCAGTGAATAATGGTGTACAGAACATATGCACCATATATATGTGGGCTGCATCTGCACAACACATGTGCCCCTCTGCAGTCTAGAGGTCAGTGTATGTAGCAGTGTTATATGCCCCTGTAAGTCAGTTTATGGGATGGGGTATGTACCATAACTATCCTAGGGTGTTACAACATTTGAGGTTACAACATATGAGGTAATTGTTTGCTAACTTCTGTGTAATCTATGTAAGTTTGTCTTTGTGGAGCTTTTCTCCCTGGGCCTGTATCCAGTTGGACTATCCCGGTAAACAGATGTAAAATAAATAAATAAAATAGGTATACCAGTATTCAGCTGGCTTACGGTATACAGATGTACATTACCATACATTTCACCTTGTGAACATTGCTGGCCTACTGCTAACTGTCATCAGTGTGATTGTGATGATTTCAGTTATGCATTGTTATGTAACATATAACACCCATTGTGCAACCTAGGCCTTTACCCCCTAGGGACTGTGTGCAGAGTGTATTTAGAAGCCTTCCTGTTGTACTACTTGACGCCTTGGCGTGGACACCAACATATGTTATGCTTTCAGATTAATGTATTAAATGATCTATTTGAGAGTTGCATCAATCTGTTTGTGTGCATTTCAAAGTCTACACAGCTATATGATGTGGCATATACCACTGTAATAGTGCACAAATAAACCTTTAAAATGTATGCAAACCTGTGTGTGGTGTTACATCCTTTGACTTCTCTGTAGGTATATGTTTCAGGAAACAATTGTCGTTTGTATGGGTGACTCATACACTATCCATCTGATGAGGTTGCAACTGTAGGGATACTGGCTGTTCAGTGTGGGGTGCACCTACTAATTATCTATCATCCTAGACATACCTCTGTGTGTGTATGTGTAGTTACACACACACACACACACACACACACACACACATATATATATATATATATATATATATATATATATATATGTAGATTATATATCTATATATATATATATATATATATATATATATATATATATATATATATATATATATATATATATATATATATAGACATATATATGTAGCTGCATACCTGTGTCTGTGTATATGTATCTTAAGAATGTTTATTGCTTGCACATTGTGCATTCACTATGGTAGCCAGACTGTACTGTATGATATGTTATCGATACCAGCCTCACATCATTCAGGTGGTATGGCTTACTGTTAACATCTTGTGGCCCAACATTCCACTCTTACCTGAAAAAAAACAAAAGGGCAAACTGTTCCCACAAAAAATCTCGCCCTATACATAGCTGTCTATTCCTCACACATGAAAACTGGACACATGTAATCTGGTCTAATTGGCATCCCAACTTATTTTTCTTGACCTCACCCCCTCCCAGGGGTTTGAGTGTCCAAATCTACCTCCAAATTCAGTGTATATGCACAACCGTTGCTGTAGAAGAAATGGGCAGCTATGGACCTTCCCTACACCCTTCCTGCACATCCCTGGCTATTTTCCCTACTGTCTTTCCCTCTTTGTGCTCTTTTTTCACCACTTTCCTATCAACCCCCTTTTCTTTTAAAGAAATTAGACTGGGGGTAAGCGAGAGTAAGCACTTTTAAGCAGCAGTAAGCGGGTTTAGGCCTGTTTGCGCGGGGGTAAGCTATGCCCACACAGGTTAAACAATATAGAAGATGAGTATAAGAAACTGTAACCAGAAGTTAGCAGTGCTTACCTTTGCAAAAATCCATGCAAACCCACTTACAACTGCTTTAAAGTGCCCTAATCACACTGTATCCAACGGCCCATATTCTGCTCTTCAACAAAATAAATAGCCTCGGCAAGGCTTGAACCCAGGAGTCTACACACCATAGACAAAGTGATTTACCACTAAGCTATGATAGATATACATAAAGCAGATGATTCAGAAACATATCATCCAGCCCAGTCATGCTACAGTACAGAGAATGTAATCAACATCTAGATGCAAATTCAGAGAAAACGAACAAACTGCAACAAATAAAATGAAGGAAAAAAGGACCACACCGGATACTTAAAACAGTTCCAATTAGCGCTTTCGTTTACTAAAATGAGCAAACTTCTTCAGACCTCTAGATGTATGTGTGTGTGTAAATATATTAATATCTAAACAGATACAACATATCTATATATGTATATATATATATATATATATATATATATATATATATATATATGTATATTTAGAAATATATACATATATATAAATATATATGAACATATATACATGCAAATGCCTACATCGACATATATGTCTACACCTACATGTTGACATATGCACAGCAAGGTACATATATGTATGCAGGTATGTAGCTATGTAGGTATGTATGGACGTAGTCATACATATGTAAGCTGATATATATATCTATATAGGTATATGTGGCCATATATGTAGATAGCAATGGTAGATTAACAAAAACAAATATGTCCACATGCACCGTTAATGGGGTTGAGAGGCCCCAAACAATATATGTCTTGTACGAATAGGCATAACCCCCAGCCAAACACATCCACCCTGCAATACACTACCAAGTGTTGCAGATCGAATAACCAGGACCTGACATGACATGGGCACAAGATGTTAACAGTACTACATCCCACCTGTATGATTTCCGGCTGGTATTGGTAACATATCATGCAGTACAGTCTGGCTCCCATAGGAAATGTAAAATGTGGAAGCTATCAACATCCCCAGGATACATATAAACCGACACATATATGCAGATACAGATATGCATATATATATATATATATATATATATATATATATATATATATATATACATATATATATATATATATATATATATATATATATATATATATATATATATAGATATACATGTGACTACACATTCACATGCAGAGATATGTACAGTAAGATACATATGTAGGAGGTGCACAAAATATGAAACAGCCACTATGCCTACAGTTCACACCTGAATAACTGGACACTGCATGGGTCACTCATACAAATGGCAATCATTGCCTGCAACATATACCCACAGAGAGGTCATAGGAAAAAACACCACACACAGGTTTGCATGAATGGAAAACCTTTATTTGTGTACTATTACAGTTCTATATACTATTGCTATTGTAATTGGGATTGTCTTCACAGACATGGTGTGTGTGGGGGATCACATCTGCTTTCCACATGTGTGCCATTGGCTACTGACAGATATCCTAAGGACATCATAGTAAATGTATGTATTTATTTTTATTTATTTTACATTTGTTAACCGGGTTGGTCCAGCTGAGCATCAGCTCGTTTTCAGTGGAGACCCGAGGAGAAAAGCTTTGCAATCAGTATTAACATTTTACATAAAGTCAGCAAGAAAATTGCATTGGCAGCTAAAACAATTAGAGAAATAACATTTTACAATAAAATTTTACAGAAAACAGTTGGGTACAAATATTAGAGATCAAACTGCAAAAAGCATTTACAACAAACAATACAGAAAAGCAGTAGAGTACAGTGTCAGAATTTTTACAACCAAAACTTAGGTACAATGTCAATGTAGGGAAAACAGTGTTCATTATTTCTAAGTAGTTATATACAGTATAGGTACAGATGGAGTAGTAAGGTAATGTAGAGTTTAAGCAACAAGACAGAGAGGTAGATGGATATTAAGACAGACAGTAGAAGAGAAAGGAGGGATGAGAGACCAGCTAGGGTTAGGTAGTTTCAGGGAGGATGACTACAATAGCGGGACCATTTATTTATTAGATATTCCAGAGTGGCTAGTTTGAAATGTTTTGTTTGGTTAAGAGACCTAATTTCTAGGGGTAGTTGGTTCCAAGTTGTAGCAGGGTTATAATTATAAAGTAAACACCCTGATTTGGTTTTGGGTTTATAGATCTGTAGGAAGTCTTGGTCTGAGCTATGTAATGTCCTGGTTGGGAAATATCTAGTTATAATTGATTGAAGGCTAGGGCAGAAAGGTGGTAGATAGAGGATGGAGTGGATAATTAACAGTTGCTGTAGTAGCAGCAAATGAGGGAATTCAAGCCACTGCAACTGTTTAAGAGATAGGCAATGGCGCAATTTGTAGGTTTGGATTGCAGTAAATCTGGCAACTTTATTATACGTAGTTTCAAGTCTGGTTATGAGTGTGGTGTTAAGATTTATGTATAATTGAGAGCTATAAAGGAGGGTGGGAGGAAGAAATGCATGGGAGAGAGTTATTCTGGCTGAGTTGGTTAAATGTCTTTTGTTTCGGTAAAGATGTCCGAGTTTCTGGTGAGTCTTGGTAAACTACCGCTGCTAGCACGTACTAACCCTGTTGACTGCAGCAGAGATATTGGCCAATACGTGTGGACATTCTGACACACTCTGTACAGTCCAGAGATATACACAGAACCCCTTAGTACAAAACATGTGTACTATGCCTGACAACATGGATGTTAACAGCCATGTAGAATGATATAACACATAACAACTGGTATACATATGCCACCATAGCTTATACATTCACACACACCTGTCTGGCCTGACACGAACTACCCGCTGGTACAGGGGTGCCATGACCACATACTATCCACTAGACATTGACATACATCTGTACAGCATCCCATTGCTCTGTTTGACATACATGACTGTTAAGAAAGGCCCGGCAGCAGTACATCTGGCAAGTATCTGTCCATGACATCTCACTGGGTAAGTACACTAAGCTTCTAAGCATGTAACAATGCACTGTGCAGGCTACAGGCAGACTGGCTTAACACTGGCCTACATCTCCTATGGGGGAACGCACATGTACCTGCATATATAGCAGGCTATACAGGCATGTCACAGTACAGGGTAAGATACACCTGTGTGAAAGTGCATAACCACAACCAATGAGAACAGAGCCACAGCCACATATGGCAAGCTAGCATAATATTACAATATATGGACTATCTGTTCAACACCATCCTCATATGTGTCACTCACACACTAACCCTACATATACCGGGCCACTACACAGTTTGGTCTGATGGCTAACTGTTCTATGGGACATGTGTGTTTATGGCCCTACAAACATGTAAGCCAATACTGTAACATACAGTGGAGCAGCATGTAACATCAGATAAGATGGGACCTAGGACAATGACAACTACCACAGTCTGTACACAGGCCAAGGTACATATTAACAATACACACACTGTCGACATTCACCATAAATACACAGACCTCAGTACTGTACAAACAACCACAGTATGCCCAGGTTATGTCATCAAATGCAACCCCTACTGTATGTAACATTTGTAGCAGTCTGATATCTCACTGGCTTTTTATCAGATAAGATGACACTAATTATGGTGTACAGCACATATGCACCTCTTCATGCACGACATATGTGCAAAGGTTGAAAGAGTTGGGGCTGGAAGCACATACACAGGGCCAATATTGACATGTTGCTGTGATAACCTCATACATTTACAGTTGTAACAGGTTTTGTTGCAACATATGTCCTATGCAGGATATGAAGTCAGTAACTGTCATGGCCTTCACCATCTACAGACTGCAATCCTCATACTACCTTCTGCAGTCCACAGATAGATGCTCTGTGGGTAACATATGAAGCCAAAGGTACAACACACTGCCCAGTCTGCAGATGACCCTGCAGATGAGGATTCCTCATAATCATAGAACTGACATGACAGGTATTGAGACATGCAGGACAGCCATATCCACACACACACTGTTAAACCAACATTACTCCAAATACAGTATAGCAGCACTTACAGTCTGTAGTCAGGTCAGGCACATCCCCGTCCTGTGTGTTGCCCTGTTTCCACAGTGTATGCTGTTAGAGATAAATCCCCAATCCATCTGAGATGTTGTTTGCCAAACAACAGATCTAGTTCCTGCTCACAGTGAATGAAAAGGGCCAACACCAACATGATGTTCCTAGATACTGGATTGTGTTTCCATGCAATTGGCTATGGGAATGTTACCACAGCTGTTCCACATGCAATCAGCTAGGGGAGGGCTGCAATGCGTGCAGAGGCCATCAGCTGATCATGAGCATCACTTAAAATACACATGCTGCTGCCTAAGCAAAGCAGGTGTAGGTCTCAACATCCACCAGACAGGGGGTGAGAGAGGCAGACAGAGGCAAAGACAAGTCAGGGAGGGGTGGGAGAGTAAAACCTAAGCATGTTTGTGTCATATACCTACCAGCTCAAGATATCAAACCCCTTATGACTATGTAGTGCTATCACAGTTCTATGCAGTTATTGGATGCACCACATGGGTTACCTGTTGTGGAGCCCTCAGAACATATATGTGATGGTGAGTGGCATCTGCAACAGGGATATGGTAGCTATATGGTAGGTGACGTACACATGCTTGTCCATATGAACAGGTGCCACCTTCAACACAGTCTCACTCTCACAGGAACACACACACATTGACACACTTGGCAGGGCCAGGATTAAAACTCATCAGTAGTGTGATTGCCACAACAGATCACTGTGCAGGTATCACATGCACCATACGGGTCATACAGAGGTTGTATGGGCAAAGGGTATGGGGAGGTATCTGACATGAAACAGCATACTTCAGTATGCCAATGGGTGTTGTAGTGAGTGTGGATGTGAACATACGCACTATACAACACACACTCAAACACATAGGGTGCGAGTACAGACATGCATGGGTGTGTGGTGGTCGACTGTGCCAGATGGCTATACAAGGCTAGACGATGGGTATGCCTTGGCATCAGGCCACATGACAATGGTCTGCATTGTGGCTCAGGGCAGTGGTTTCTGCATTTGCCCACACAGGTGGGTATTGTAGCCCACATCCATTCACCTGGGTGACTATTGTCTGTGGCCAATGCTGTGCATCACTTGCCATGTATGTGTTCCTTAGTCCATGACATGGACAGTGTCTGGGATGTGCACACCTCCCACATGCATGTACAGTGACATGTGAAACTGTACCTGGGTTGTCTGGTCCATGTTGTCAAGATTATCATCAGATGTGCTAGTCCTGCCCATCTGTGGTGGGAACTGGTAATGGGCAGCAGGTTTACCTTGCACCTACATTGATAGCAGGCTAATGGCATTCCCTGGTGTCAGTGGCATCTGTCCACACAGGGCATGTTATCAGGCATGGTATGTCCTTTGTGGGTCACATGTGATGGCACCACAGGTGTTGCAGGTGTCCATTGGGAAACATGGGGAGGCCGCACTGTCTGCATGTACGTGCATATTGGACAGATGGACAGGGTGCCATGCGCTCTGTAGCCCACTGCTATTCCATAGTTACTATCAGTTGCCAATATGCAGTGTACTACCCACATATTGGCTGTTGCCTAGGCATGTGTGTGTGTGTATGAGACATGGGTTGAGAGTATGCTCTGGGTAATACTCGGGCTGCTGACTGTTATTGCCTGGCCTTGATGTCTCATGCATGAGTATGGATTTGCACCCCAGCCTCCCAGCTATTTCACATCTGTTATCCTTGTATGGTGGACATTGTGCTATATAGTAGGGCCACCATATAAGAATTATGCAAAAGCCACATTGGCCACAGGTGTCACACACTCACAATCACCTCCACACAGGATACATGTTATAAACACACACACAGACACACCTGTCATGTCTGGGAATAGAACCCCTACTTAACTAGTTTATTATACTAAAACACTACACAGTTATAGTATGCACCACAGAAATTACTGAAGCTCTTTTTCCCCAAATGTGTATTTCACAATGAATGACAGCAGGATTGCCAAAGTAGGACATTCGAATTGTAGTGAATGTGACTAGCCTAAAATGTATTGCTCCCTACACAGACAGTGGCACACACACAAAACATCCACAACTGACATGTGGGAGTATAGAACCCCTAACAGAGGTCTATATCACACTACAGCATGGAGCTGTTATATGACACCACGGGGTTTACTGGAGAACTCTGTCCCCAAAGGTGTATTTCACAATGAATGACATCAGCAGGATTGCCAAAGTTGGACATTCGAATTGTAGTGAGTGTGACTAGCCTAAAATGCATTGCTCCCTACACAGACAATGACGCACACACACACACACACACACACACACACACACACACACACACACACACACACACACACACACACACATCCATAACTGACATATGTGGGTACAGAACATTTAACAGAGATATATATCACACTACAGCATGGAGCTGTTATAAGATGCACCACAGGGATTACTGGAGAACTCCTTCCCAAAGGTGTATTTCACAATGAATGACATCAGCAGGATTGCCAAAGTTGGACGTTAAAATTGAAGTGAGTGTGACTAGCCTATAATGCATTGCTCCATACACAGACATTGAAACACACACAAAACATCCAGAACTGCCATGGATGGTGATGGACCCCTACCACAGTTCTAAACCACACTACAGCAGTATGCAGTTATGGCACACACTATGGAGATTACTGTGCTACAACCTTCCCAGAAGTGTATTTCTAGGTGGGTGACATCAGCAGCCTTGCCAAAGTTGAGCATATGAATTGTAGGGGTTGTGAGTACCCTAAAAAACATTGCTGTCTGCACACACAGAGTCAGACAGCCATTTTTGTGAGTAAAATACCTACCTAACTACTTTATCACACTACAGCAGTACACAGTTACAGGACACGCTATGAAGAATACTGGGCTGCAATCTTCCCAGAGGTGTATTTCTAGGTGGATGACATCAGCAGCCTTGCCATAGTTGAGCATTTGAATTGTTGGTAGTGTGACTACCCTAAAAAGCATTGTTCTTTACACAGTCAGAGACAGACAGACAAGCACACAAACACACACACACAGTTGCCAAGTCTGGGATTAGAACTCCTGCCTAACTAGTTTATCAGAACACAGCAATATACAGTTATGGGACATGCTACAGAGATTACTGTGCTACAATTCTCCCAAAGGTGTATTTCACATTGGATGACCTACACAGGCTTGTTATAGTAGGGCTATGGGGAGGGCAATGTCTGTGCATGGGCTATAACCCATTCATCTAGGGGTTGACACACCACATGTGGGCACACACAGGGTCATATTTCACAGGTATGTGTATACAGCTGCTAGATGACTACTTCCTTGTACAGTCATGTTGCACAGCTAGCACGTGCACCACATAGTCTGTCATGCTGACAGATACTGGTGGCTAATATCTGCAGTCTGCAGTGAGTGACATCTGCACCTCATGTGTTTGGGGCCCTTTGGCTGTGTGCTGGGTGGGACAGGCCTGGATGGCTCCTTGTCACAGTCACCCTCTTCTACACATCTATGTCCATCTACCTTTGGCTTACTATAGTGTGTTGTCCTTACATATATGTCTATATTCCTAGCCACTGTGTGTGCAAAGCATAAGTGGTGCATACTGAGTGTCTGCACTAACAACTGCGACTGCCATATATGTCTGGTCTACTGGTGTTTGCAGACATGGCCTTCATGTAAGTGTGTGAGAATGCCCAGTATGACCTTTCAGTATGTTGACTGACATTGCCTTCATTTCTATAAGTGTGTGAGCTTGCACAGTATGGCCGTCTGTATTGCATGTGTCTATCAAGTCCAGGTTGTTTGTACTGCAGTGCTGACCTTTGTGTTGTACACCGACAATTAGCATGCTGTCTCTGCAGAGTAAACATCGATCATTTCGCATTGACTGGTACTACATTTCTGCATAGCGGGGGGGGCACACCTGACTGTTTCTGCATTTCCTACACAGGATTGGGGGGCACACCTGACTGTCACTATATTTCTATGTAGGATGGGGGGGCCCACCTGACTATTTCTACATTTCTACACAGGATTGTGGGGCACAACTGACTGTTACTATATATTATATTTTATGTAGGATGGGGGGAACACCTGACTATTTCTACATTTCTACACAGGATTGGGGGGGCACACCTGACTGTTACTATATTTCTACGTAGGATGGGGGGTACACCTAACTATTTCTACATTTCTACACAGGATTGGGGGGCACACCTGACTGTTACTATATTTCTATGTAGGATGGGGGGAACACCTGACTATTTCTACAGTTCTACACAGGATTGGGGGGCACACCTGATTGTTACTATATTTCTACGTAGGATGGGGGGGGCACACTTGACACTTGTAAAAATTTGCTAGGACTGTACTGGTATGATGGGTACTCCATTTCAGTCTGTAGTCTTACCTATCATGCTGGCTAGAGGCATACCAGTGTACTACAGATCTTAGCTTTTAATTACCTACATATTGGTTTCTGATGTCCTACCCTTCAGAACTGACATCCCACTGCCTGACCTGCTGTAGTCTGTCTGTGTAGGCCTGGTGGTGGGGTTACCCATAGGTCTCATTCAGAGGCCATAGCACAGCCTTTGTTTGTGTTTGTCTACACCTGTCCTGCTGGCTGTGACTGTTTTTGGTTATGTAACCTCCCCGACTGGCATGTGTGAGTCACTTACCTTGTGGGTCTCCCAGTATTGAGGGTGGTGCTGCAGGGCTGCCTATGTCAGATGCACATAGTACATGCCCTACACATGGTTAGGCACAGGTAGTGTAATGTTTGGCATCCCTTTTACTGTATGTGAGACTCAGAGAGATGTGTTATTCCCTGGGTCCCTCCTGTGTCAGGGTATGTGCTATGCATTGCCTCTTTGCCAAGGCCAGGGCATACTGGGCATGCCTCCTTCTGCCTACTGGGGCAGGCACAGGTTGTTCCTCCTCCAAGTCACTCTGTGCCTGTACAGGCCTTGGCAATGGTGGGGGGCTGTGTGGCCCTGCCCCTTGCTGTTCCTGCTGCAGCTGTTTCCACAGGATCATATTGAGTAGCATGGCACATACAAGGACGATTTGGGTACATGTAGCTGGTGAGTACTGCAAGGCTCCACTGGATGTGTCCAGGCACTGGAACCATGACTTGAGCATCAAAAACACATGCTCTACTATAATTCTGGTCTGTGCGTGTGCCTCATTATGGAGTTCTTGTTTAGGTGTGTGTGGATTTCTGATGGGTGTCATCAACCATGGCACCAGTGCGTATCCAACATCTCCCACTAGGAGACCATGAGGGATATCACCATTGGCAAAGCTCTGGTACAACTGCTTCAGATGTCAGATGTGGGAACTGTGATAGCTTACAGGGCAGCCAGCACACACATATTCATTATTATGCTCTGGGCATCGCACATGACCTGGCAGTTGATGGAGGGGAAGTCCTTGCAGTTGATGTAGACCCTACCCCGCTCACTGGGTGGTGCTTTGATGCATATGTGCGTGTAGTCTATAGCACCCACTACCTCAGGGTATTCTGCTATTTGGTGGAACAGTTGCATATTGCTGGCCAACCCCTCATGGGTGTTGGGGAAATATATGTGCTTACCAACATGTGCTGACATGGCATCCAGGAACTGGTGAATTACCCTGGATGCTGATGCCTGTGAAATCCCCAATCATATACCTAGTTGGCCTTTGGAAGGTACCTGTAGCTAGTATTCTTAGGCCTCACATTCCTTTGTATCCACTGGAATGGGTTCCCCTCTGTTAGTTCTGTGTGTCAGGTGTGGCCAGCACAGCTCAACAATTTGCTGTAGGAGGTCCCTGTCCACCCTATAGCACTCAACTATCTCCAGCTCATGTAGCCCCTGTTAGGTTACCCTGGGTCTGTATACTCTTCTCCATCTCCTCACTGTGGGTTGGTCAACAGTATAAACATCCTCACCACCCTCAGCCTCTTCCACAAGTTGTATGATAGCTATTGCAGCCCCTATCATTTTCTGCTGTGAGTGTTAAAAGTTCCCCGCTTGTTTACACCGGTGGTGTAGAGTGTGGGAAAAAACAGAGGTGTTTGCTTAGTTTATAGCGGTGTTCTGGGCTGGGTTGGTCTGCTGCCTGTGAAATTGGCTGATTCTGATACATTTCACCTTCCAGCTAAGCTAGGTCTCCATGATTACCATCCTACTGCTGTTTTCCCTTCCCATTGCCTTTCTGTTTAAGCCCGTGTGTGCGCCGCGCAAACACAGAAGTCAAATGTGCACACTGATGCTATTTCCTGGTTTAACTTTTTTTTTTCTTTCTGTAAAACCCTGTGCATGGCACGCACACCTGCTTAGGCTTTTTAAAGAGTGCTAGGCAGGTTTAGATACACCCCTAGCTTAGCTGTGCTAAGCTAGAAGCAAACCCGAGCCACAGGACTCCAATCTGCTTACAGTGTGCCTGACACCCCCCCCCATGATGTTACCTAACTCGTAGGCTTGCTCCAAGCTATTCCTGCTCTTACACTGTTGGGACCCGACTCACATGATGGGGAAAACTGGGATTCACTATCATTCCCCTTGTTTGGATAGGATTGTCTGCTAATGCATAGTTACATGTCTCACACTGAGCCTCCCCCCTTAGCAACCACTACTCACTGGCCATGTTGTCTTCTGCCTGTCATTGACTTGCATGGCAGAATACTGCTTTTAGTTAGAATGCTTAATTTAGGTTTATTTTGTGATTTTTCTTCCCAATCCCATTTGCGCGCTGCTGCCCTAGGCTTAAACAGCCATGATCGGCTAAAAAAAAATTAAAAGTTGATTTTTTTTTATTTTCTGTTTTGTTTGCAATGCCAATGGCCTTATACTTTGCCAGTGGCATTCTTCCTCAATTATATGCAGCCTTTAATTGGAGCTGTCACAGCTCTATTTTGGATTTTTCAGAAATGTTCTCGGTTACTAACTGAGTACATTTCTGCAGATTGCACTAGTCCTGCAAGGAAGGTTGCAAGCCTCCTGGATCACAAAATCACCTCATTTGCATGGATTTCTCCTGCAAATGGGGTGATTTGCATACAAGGGCTTAGTCCGTGCAGGATTAGTGCAGGAGCTCTTGTGCATGCCCCTGCAGGGTGTTCCTTGATCGCACGGCAGACATATTGCCTGCTAGAGCTCCTGCACTGATTCTGCATGCCATGCAGGGCATAGTGAATCCGGGGGTATATATCTCAGCTTGCTTGAAAAAGTCTGACAATCCCATAGAAAGAGCTAGAAACAAATGTTTGGGATAGGGAAGTCTGATCTTTTATGTTCATGTTGCTAAAATCACAAGCGTGTATACCTTTACCACTTTAAGTCACAAAAATGAGAAAGAAGGAGTGCTAGGAACCATCCAGTTGTTGAGTTCTGTACTATGATCTACTCTTTCATGCAATGGAAAGTAACATATACATGAGCACATCCATTTGCTGAAGTTTACCCTAGGAGGAAGAAAAACATCTAAACAGCTTGGTGATAAGGATGTATGTAAAACCACGGTTACAAATTTATGCAGTTGTTTCAGACTATGTTAGATTTTTTTTATGGTGAAAGCTGGACTTAAATCCAGAAAGCTACTGACACATTTGTGCATGATCTTTGCTATGCAGTTGCTATGATGTGCATGCATAGATCAGCGTTCTTGTATCTTTGTGATTTTTCATCCTCTCCAGATGTTGCAGTCTTGGAGTTGGTATGTATAAGTTGAAATGGTATGGGATGTTCAAGCTTCCCCATGGGGGGGAGGGGGGTGCTGCAGGAATGCAAAGTCCCCATCCACATAAATAATTTCTGTTGATAATTTTGCAGTTTCAAATACTGAATGCTGTTGGATGTGTTACCTTTAATTATATCACGTGTGAATGCTGATCACAAAATAGTCACTTTTTTGTATGGAGCCTATCCAGGTATTCCTTATCTGGCTAATCTAAGAGGAAAATAGTGATCTAACTTCATCAGTGCCTTGTGGTATCTTAAATAATGTCCTGGTATGGCCAGCAGCACTTCCTCTCACCTTATTCAGGGGGTTTGTGAAGAAGCTCAAGGCCTCCTGGCAAATGAGGAGCTTGATGCCCTGGAGGACATGTTGGAACATAGAGATGCTGATGTGTAATCATCCAGCATCTTTTTCAAGGCTTGACTTGATGAGATGAATTTAATTGAAGAAGGGGTATATTTCACAGGAGTTGAAGTCTGTGACATATGAAATAGTTGTTTCATGGTCCAGTTGATGTAGGTTTTATTTAGGATATGTTAAGATTTAAGGTAAATATTGTGGTAATTTTTATTTAAGCTGCATGTCATCTTGTATTCAGGTCACTAGGGTAGTATTTTAAGCAAAGAGATTCAAATAATAAGGGTTCATTTAATGGAGGAGAAAGAGAGAGAGAGAGAGATAGAGAGATGCTGTAGTCTTCTTTCTCTGTAAGACATGCCCTGAATTCCTACAGTCCTTTTTGCTCACCAGCCAGCACGTGAACATGCTATACAAAAAGAGTCCATTATTCAATAACTGGCCTTATAAGAGCAGTGTAAAGGTTATGGCTCTCAACTTCATATATGATCACATGGGCACTTCCACATGTTTTACAGATAGTAGCAACTGTATGGCTATCAAAGAAAAGGTCATCAGCATCTAGGACTCCAAGGTCTTTTACTGCTTTTAGCTGTAGTCCATCAATAGTATATAAAGCTGCCAGGGAATACTGCCAAATGCTAGAAAGCTGCATTTTTTTCTCATTTAAGGCAAAGCTGTTTCTACTGCACCATTCATTTATAATGTTAAGTGCCATTTGAAAGAATGTGCTGTCAGCAAGCTTAAGGAAGATGCTTTCAAAGTCTGCAGTTATCTGCATATTTGGGGAGCAAAAGAATGGAGTCAGTGCTGACATCCACTAAGAAGATGCCGGAAAGTAGTGGCACCAGGACAGAGTCTAGCGGGAAGCCACTTGTGACAGCAGATGGTGAGAATAGGAATTCCTCCTATTTTTACCTGCTCTGCATGAATATATAACCAACTGTGGTCTTAGTTACTACAGCTTAATTTACCTTCATATCACTGGTTTTGTATTTGGTGCCATTATGGTGTTAGTGTTGAATACTTTAACCAGCCCCAGTAGACTGCATGGACAGATAATCCCTCATCCCGGATGGTAACTTTCCTAACACAATTTTTATAATTATACAAGATATACCTTTAGCAAAACTATACTGGGTTAAGACATCAAAAAAGAGGTTTCCCATGTTTATTTGAATATATTCGATGATGACTCTCCCCATCACCTACCAAAATACGTTTGTGAAGCTGATTGGTCTATGATTATTGGAATCTGTAGAAGAGCCTTCCTTTTGGATTGCCTGCTTCCAGATATCAACAATATAACCCATTTCAATGCACAGTTAAGAATTTTTTGTAATAAGACATACTAGGTTATTTTTTGTTGCACATATTAACCTTTCTGGACCAATGGAAGTGATGTTTCTGACTCTACTGAAGGTATAGGTGATGATTTTGATACAGTTGTGGGGGTGGGTGGGTGTAATTCATATTGCAGGAAAAAAAGAATAGATAAACTCCTATTATCATCTGAAATTTGCTCTACATTCTATATGTTAATGTGTTAGCTTAAACTGTTGGATCTGTTCTGGTAATAATATTTTGTTTTAGAAAATAATTGCTTCCTTGTTTCATTCCTTCAGTTTTCCTGTTTGTATTATGGAACCTTGAGCATCAAAATGTAGAGATATCCACACACAAAATATGAATGCTTGAAAAACACATTGGTAGAACATTTTTGTGGATATAAAAAAGAGAATCCACAAATGAGTGAAAGTTCATTTATGTGAATCTGATATGGCTGAACTAAAGTTTTACATAATGTCAGTAAATAAGAGTTTGCAGAAAAATTAATGTTTGACTGAAAAGTTCCTGTTATAAAGGTGTGCAAGATTGCATTATAGCAGTCAGTGTGTACTCATGGTGACGTTTACAGTAAGGGCTAAGTAAGGGGATAGATTAGTGCTGTGCATGTTTGGTGTTGCTTGCTCAGTGTCCTTCTATCTTGTAGACCAACTTACTTGTGTATGCTAATTCTCACCCTGATCCTACTCCTGCCCTAACCCCAACTCTACACATTACATTACTAAAACATATTTCGCTAATGGTGCCACCTTTCAGATGACGTTGGGTTTTGCAGCTTGGATTTAGTGGTGTAGGGTTTTTTTTTTTGTGATTCACGCTTGCTCATATTTTAGAGTTTTGTGTATTCTCTGATTTTTGCTATCATTTGAGGTTCATTGTTTCTATTTTCAGCCTTTTTGTGATATAACATATGCACACATATATGTATGTACATACAAACACACACACTTATGTACGTACATACATACAAATATTTCAGGCATGGGCAATAATGCTCTTCTATCCTACCAAACAATCCAAAACAGTTATTCCTAAAATAAGTGTCCAGACTGCTCTTAAACATATCAGAAATAGTGCTTCCTTTAATGTATTTTTTTTAGTCTATCCCATGCATCAGCTACTCTTTCAGTTAGTACACCTCTCATTACTACATAATCTTCTACATAGGTTATCTGATGATTCTCTACTTCTTTTTGATTATCCAAAACATTCTCAGAGGTAGTTGTCTCTAAATGCACTTTATACCTGAATAAGGTCTCCTCTCAAATATCTTTATGAGACACTGTACAAGTTCAGATATTTTAGTCTTCCATAGTAACTTAAATTTTCACATACATGGGTGCCTGTGGTACTCTTTCCAATTTACTGATGCTTGTTTTCTTGTAAGGCTTCCATATTGTTATTACATACTCTAGTTTGAGTCTAATGTAACAAACAACAATTTCAGCATTTCTGATTTCCTTGACTTTATAAATCCATTTATACAACCTATAGTTCTATAACTACCAAAAACCAATTGGTTGATATGATTTGAAAATGTCAGAGCTGGATTTACTCATATAAGCAGGTAATTAAATGAATCTCCAGTTTCAGTCTCTGTGTACTGTATTAAATATTCTCCTTTCAATCTATGTCTCGCAAATCTCATATGCTTAGTTTGTGATGTACTTATCACCATATTATTCTTCTTTTTCCAAATGGTCCATTTTGGCAAGTACTTTTGCAGGCATGCCATATTTGTAGCACATGTAATCAGATTACCCATTTTCAAGTCATCTGCATGCAGACTGTAAACACTTCAAATGAAAAAAAAATAGATCTAAAAGGTACAACCTAAACAATATGGGCTTAGGACAACACCCTGTGTGACACCCCGACAGTAACCTGGAATTTTATCTTTTTAATTGTTGTATGATACTAGCCATGTCCTATTTGTTATTCATCTTATAAAGATTATCTATACCTAGTTGGTCTAATTTATTGATCAGTGTTTTGTGTTTGACCTTATCAAATGCTGAAGTTAAGGCTACATAAATTACATCATAGCATGGTTTTTCATTTTAGCTGTTTTTATATTGTTAAAGAACATCTTGCTACAGGTGGTTATAGATCTATTATCACCATATGCATGTTGATATGGTTTCAAGTCTCAACCTTTCCAATTCTGACAATAATATACCCCAAAATAATCTTCTCCATTGCTTTTTCACAGCACAAAAGTAAACTCCTGGGCTGGTATGACTGGGTTCATACTATTCCCCTTATGTCTCATCCATACTTAAATGACCTAGTGAATAACAGATATAGCGGTACCGAAAGATCATGCTGAAGTGTTCTCAGCTCATTATTACTAATTGTTTCATCTCCCTATGCTTTGTGCTAACTCAGTTTCCATAGTTATTATTCAATATAATCTAATTTAATTTCAGTATCTGGAGTGACCTGGTTGTTTCTAGGATATTTTGCCACCACTTTTGTTGACCCAAACTGCTTTGCCTAAGACTTTCTAAATATATCTTAATCTATTGTGCTAGAGAATAAATTTTAGAATCTACACACAGTTTATCAGTTTGGATGTCTTTACGCCTACATCTTATTTATTTATAAAATAATTTCCTATTATGTGCAATATCTTTAAGTAAATTGCATTCAGAATTTTCTTGATCTTGTCTCACAAAATGCTAAATTTGTCTGTCCAGCTTACTTATTTCAGCTTTCAAAGTTACAATTCAACCTTTTTCACTTCTTAAATTTTTTTTGTACCTCACCTTAATCAAGTACGTTCTCCTTTCAGCTGATCCCATTAGGGGTTGGCACAGTGCATCATAGGTCTGCAGAATGAGTGGCAGTAGAGTTTTACAGTGTTGAGTTGCCAGCCCAGCACTCAACCTTCCTCAAAAGGCATACACATGCACACACTCACACCTAGGGCCAATTCAGAATGTCTGATCCACCTGCAGCATGTCTTGGGAATGTGGAAGGAAACTGGAGTACCTCAAGGAAACCCATGCGAACACAGAAAGGACATGCAGACTCCACACAGAAGGTACCCCAGCTGAGAATCAAACCAGAGAACCTCTTGCGGTGAGGTGACAACATTAACCACTGTACCACTGTGCCACTCTCTTAATCAAGTATGTTGTTTTTAGGGAAATATGTCCTCATGGCCTTGTTTGCCTAGATCTTGATGTTAAATATGTTTTGATATTTTCCAGTTCAAGTATTTTTTTCTTTTAAAACCTGGCATATTACTTGTGCAGTTTTTCCACTGAAAGCACCACTCCAATTAATTTTGTATAGTGAGTGCTTTGCTTCTATATAGTCTATTATTAATCTTCTGTGTAATGATGCAGTGATTTAGATTTCAGTTTGGCAGAATTATTTAGCAGCAATTTAACCTTTATAACTCCATGATCCCTGCACATCAACAGTGGTAACACTTAACACAAAGCAAAAGTAATTTCCTTAGGAAAACAAACAATGTCTAGTATTGTCTCTTGCCTAGTTGACTGTTTTACAATTTGAGTCAATTGTTGTTCCTGAATATATGTTGTGAATAATGTCCTTATTAATATTGTTGAATGAATATTATTCCAATCTGTTTCTGGTAGATTTAAGTCCCCAGCCACAATTACATTTCTCTCCTGTTTTTCATTAAAAGAAATTTATTTATTCTTGTAGGTCATCAGCACTTGACTTAGGTGGTCTGTATACATCAACAATTGTTACATATTCCAGGACTGTCATTATAGTCATAGTTACACAATCTACCATAATGGAGTTATCATTGAACGTGTAATAATCATTAATAAGTATCATAACAGTCTTTAACCCCTATCATAACACCTCCACCAGATTTTTGTTAGAATTTCTATCAAAGTAAAACATTTTACTCTAACAAAACTGGTTTCCAGTCATTATTGTTTAACCATGTTTCACAAAGAATAATAACATCAGTCTTGGGATGTAGCAGATTTTCCAATAAAAAAATATTTCTAATGCTCTTAACATTAACAACCATCAGAGATAAATCAAATGCTGCAATTTGTAAACTATTACATTTCTGACTTGGTAAAAAGCATATTTGGTGTTAGTGAAATAGTGCAATAAATCTGCTGCAAAAATTCTCCTTACTTGTCTTGGCAAATATAGGCCATCCTGTCTAAACAATGTGCCCAGAATTCAACTTGGATGCTCTACACATTTCTATTGTTTTAAATGGGATCTTTTTCAAGGAGGAATTTATCCCCCCAAAATCTTTCCATTCACTCTGACCTGAGTCTCACTACTATATGTGATTTTGTGAGAAATTTGTCAACACTTATACAAATGTTTGCTATCTAAGGAGGCTGTAAGAATCCTGCTATCAGTAACAAAGTCCTTGCAAATGAGATGATTTGTACCAACATGAATAGAAACAGCATGATACTTCCTTAAATTAAGATATTCTAAGTCTTGTCTCACATTCTGTATTTTTGCTCCTGGCAAGTATAACACTAATCAATATTCATTATTTTCCCTGTAAATGTAAGTATCAGTTCCTCTAATAATGTCTGTAGTTACAAGTATATTATTTCTGACCAGATCTGAAGAATCTCTCACTTCTAATTCAGTAATGTCTGCTCTATTAGTAGTTACAAGGAATTATCTTCATCACCATTAATCTTATTAGCACCACTGTTCTCATTGCTTATTTTGGTTGCAAGCATACCGTTCTTATCCAGCGGTGTTTGCACTTCCACAGCTTGAGCCATGTTGTCAACTTAAGTCTTTCTTTTTTTCTCTTCTTACAGTAATGTTCTTCAATTCTTCCAAGTTCAGTTTTGATTTCTTCCTTTTTACCTGCCCTTTGCCTTTTCTTCTACCTTTTCTGTTGGTAAAATCATACCTTAATCTCTAGACTGAATGTCTTCTAGTTGAACAGGGCTATCATTCCCAGTAATCTGTGTAATACATTACAAAGCTGTGCCCTTTTTAGTATATATTCTCTTTGCATTATAGACATCAATCAGTTTATTTTTCTTTATTTGTTGTGAACTTCTTCCTTTCCTCTTTTTTATTTCCATCTACCATGCTCTTCATTCTCAAATTGCTCAACACCTCTATCCTGAATTTCAAAGGTGTAATCAGTCAAATCATGTTCAATGGGTTTTGAGTGTTCTTTATTGACAATAGATGCTTGCTATCTAAATGTGCTCTGTTTGCATTTTGCCTACTACTATTTATCTCATCAGCCCAGTCATTACTATTTTTCCAAGC